>NC_142928.1:192607526-192757793 GCF_046866305.1 Octopus bimaculoides
AAAACTAATAATCACATCTTTAGAGTGTATATTTAGAATATTTATATCTACTCTACATTTAAACCAGTCTAATATCCGTATGTCATCAAATATCTTATTCCTGGTCAACATGTATTTGGTTTTTTCACCTTTTCTTCACAACGACACCCAACATTTTTTCATTTTTTTTTTTTTTTCTCTCTCTCTGTGTTAGTTATTTCAAAGGACCTGGTGTTGTATAAATCAGCCATGTAGAAAATTCATGGGGACTGAATTATCTGTCGATTTTATTATGATAAACATTGTTAGAACTCAAACTCTCAGAAATAGAGTTGACCCCCCCCTCTCCCACCACCACTACCACCTTGAAAAGGAAGATTCCATCACATGGAATCTCCTGGCCCCTATATTTAACAGATGGCTTCTAATTCTTGAGCTTCCTAAAACATTCCCTTCCACCACTCAATTATTTTATGCCATTCTTCTTATTATTATTCCTCTGTATTCTACAACAACATACACACTGAAGCTCACAAGGAAGCCTCTACATGATTGCTCAAACTGCTAGATATAGCAAACCTCCCTCAAATCACACCCTTTCATTTCAAAAATTAAAGAAGAAAAAGAAAACAGAAGGATACGTTAGATAATGTAGTCCTATGTACACCTAAATATGACGGGATGGTCATGGCTATAATACTTTTGATTGTAGGTCTGCCCTATCAGGATTGACCTAGGGTTAAACATCAACAAACATATGCTTAACAAAATATCAGAAATTAAATTTTATTTTTCAAAAAATACCTTTCCCTATATTAATTTTTTCTATTATTTCATATAGATAATATAAGAGACCAAGTTAATAATCATTATTATCATTATATTACTAATAGTTAAATAAAAATTTACTTTTATGCAGGAAAAGCTTTATCTTTTGTTTTAGCAGTGTATAACTACAGAGTCAGCTATATGATAAATTATTCACAATTATAAGATTATTAATTAACAACGCAAAAATAAAAATAATATTCAGTGCAACTTTATAAACATTTAAATTTTGTTTTGTTTGTTTTTAAAACTTTGGCAAAGAACTGGATATTTTAGCAAAACTTGTAGTTGGTTGATAGGTAAGTAGGTGTGTGCGTATGTATATATATATTCATATATATTTATAATATATATATATATATATATATATATATATATATATATATATATATACACACACACACATATACATACACACATATACATGTACACATATATACACATACACACACACACAAAGTACACAGATGTTAAATACTTGACAGAAATAGGTAATCCTTTAATCTATTTCTAAATAATTAAGTTTGTTAACGTTTTGTTGGTACAAAAACTTTTGGAGCATTTTACAGAAAGCAAAACATATTCTAAAGCAAATTATGAAGAATTTGAATGGAATGTTCCAGAAATCATCTTTTGGTAATCTTAGATTATGGAATGAACTTATATATGTAGAAACACATAAACACAAGTTGATAAAACAATAATAGTTGTATAATAAATACACACACCTCTGACACAAGTTCATGCAGAAACACAGGACCTATAAAAGGGGAAAGGTTCAACTGATAAGTCTGTTTTAGGGCCCAAACGGCCAAGGAGGAGCCTGGAACTATATGCTAGGCTTCACATTAAAATAGAAAAAACTAACAGTTTCCTTGGATTTCAGAGAACTCTTGGAGGTCCCTGCACACACACACAGAATTTTTTTTTTTTTAATGCTTTTTAAAGAGACTAACAGCTTCCTTGAGTTTTGAAAGGGTCACAGTCTTGATCCACCTTGCCAAGTTTCTCTTGTAGGTCCTGCACATACACACACACACACACACACAAACACACACAGATATCTAAATTTCTCTGAATATATCTGAAAATTCAATCCAATGAATTTTTTTTTAAATCTATAGATAATCAAAGTAAAACAAAAAAATATACATGAAAAAAATATTTAAAACATCAATGGTTTGAGTTGTACCTAAAGATTTTGAAATATGAAATTACTAAGTTCAACTTTGAAGTTATTCCATTAAAAAAATAATAGTTGATATAATTAATCTTACTGGTCTGTTGAAGTTCTGTCAAGTCATTTATTGAATGCACAACAACCAGTTCTTTGAATAGTCAAATATATCATCTAGCATAAAAGCATAAATTTCACATCAGAACACATATTTTATGCTCAACAGCTGTTTCATTAAGATAACACCACTAGATGTATAATTACATAATTATGAAACATATGTTTTAGTTAAAACAGACATACACCAAAGAAAAGGCACATTTTGATAGCAGCCGACAACATAGAGAGAAAACTGTCATAAAAGCATTTTTTTCTTAATTATTAATTGCACTGATTGTCATGTAACATTTAATCAAAATTTAACTAATTAAGTTTATCAATAAACTGCTGAAAAGAAAGAAAAAGATTTTATCTTGAGTTTTTTTTTTTAATATATAAGTTATTGTTATAACAATACAAACTTGGTATGATAATAATTTGAGAAGACTATGAAAATGAATATCAGCTTGTTGTATAAAGAGCAAGCTTGAGGCTGCCCAGTTGTAACACCACACCTGGCTCATGGGTGACTTTAGCGGTGGAGTTCACTCTGTTGCAAGCATTCTGGTCAGGTTTTCGGGTTTGATGATAACTTCCTTCGCCTCCTCCTGTCCCTCCTACCAATCTCAGAAGAGGGAAACCCTTAAATAAAAAAGGGTCATAAGCGTCTCCCCCCCCCCATTCCTCTTCCTCCTCTGACTGAGTCATTAAAAAAGAAAAACGAGAATCAAGTTTTCAGTTGATTACAAACATATTTTTTATGACTTCTAATAATGATGATGATAATAATAATGATTATGATGATGATGATGATGAAAGACGACATGTTGTACACAATATTAACAAATATTGTAAAACATACAACTGATTGGAGATTATATAAAACTGAAAACTGGGTGAAAATCACAACAATGAGGACAAATTAATTCAATTTAAATAAAAACAAAAAATAAATCTGTAAAGCAAAGTCCTGTTTCCTTTGAGGTGTAATTTATAATTCTGTATATTTGCAGCCCATGTAATGTTTTTTCGTAATTTTTTTAATGAATGTATTTATGTTTATTATTATTATTATCATTATTATTTAACTCCTTCTAATATGAACCTGTCTCTCTATCTCTATATAAATATATATTCTATCTGTAATGTAAATGTGGTAAGTGTGAATGTACATGCATAAATAAGTGCACACATATTAATGTATCCCTACATATATGTGTCCAACATGAAATTGTCTGAACATGTAAGCATGTACATATATGTATATATACATACATGTGTGTATATATATACATATATACACACACACACATATATACGCACAAACATGTATACATATATGTGTATATACACATGGTTATATATATAATATATATATATATATATACATACATGTGTGTGTATATATATATATATATACATGTGTGTGTATGTATCTGTATATATATGTATATAATGAATATATATATGTATATATTATATATGTATATATATATATATGTGTGTGTGTGTGTGAATGTATGTATATATTATATATGTATATATATATGTATTTATATACATACATAAATATATATATATACATGTGTATATATACATATGTATTTATATAAATATGTGTATATAAGTATTTATATATATATATATATATTTATGTATGTATGTATAAACACACATATACACACACACATGTATATAAGCTTTCCTGTTGCACCGAATTATTTCAACACGTACTTTCAATATCACCGTTTGTAATTTAAAAAGAAAATTCAAGAAAATAAAATAAACACTGCTACAAATTGAACTCCCTGTATCTTAATGAATGTGATTCCACAATTTTGTTCACCTATTCCTGCCGTCTACATTGACAAGATGTTCAATATCAAATACCTTTTTAATACATTATCCATCACAACTCTTTTGTCAACTAATATATTTTGATTTTCTGCAATGAGACCAAACTCTGTGTATGTACATGTGTGTGTGTGTGTGTGTGTGTGTGTGCATGAACATGTATGAATGAGTAAGCTTGTGCATGAATGTGTGTATCTGTGAATCTGATACATTTATTAGCTGTCTCTTCATAACACATAACTAAAAGAATGGAGATAAATTAGCAAAGGAAATGTATTATTTATTCCTTTTTGGAATCAATCAAATCTTGTGTGTATGTATGCACTCTAAACCAACACTATTACATTAAAAACAAAAACAAAAAAAAAACTGAATTCAAAGCAAACATGGATATTATTATTATTATTTGATCTTAAATTGACATTCAATCCCAGTATGTTATCCATTGATTAAACACTTTTAAGCTTCAATATCAGAACATCTTCTGATGACATTCAATGATAAACTAAAATGTCTTCAACATGTCAAGTTCTTCCCTATGGTTGGCAGGTTATTTTGGCAACTAAGCATTCATATTTATTGTTGTTATTATTATTATTATTATTATTCTGCCTAGGTCAACTTTACCTTTCATCCTTTTGGGGTTAAAAAAATAAAGTACCAGTCAAGTACTGGGGTTGATGTCTTCAACTAATACCCACACCCCTAAAATTGCAGGCCTTGTGCCAAAATTCGAAACCATTATTATTATTATTATTATTATGGAATGAAAGAGACAGAAAAAAAAATTTAATGATTTCCTCTACAACACAGTAATTAAATAACAAAGCATTTTTTACTGGCAAATGACACTTATGGAATGGAGTGTTTACTTCTAAAATGATACAGGACTTCCATTGCATCCAAAACAAAACCAAAAAAAAAAATAAAATAACCTGAAATCAAATCAGGTTTGTCTTTGTATACACAAAAATAGTTATAAAATCCAGTTGGAAAATTTTCTCCATCTTCCCTTTACAAATTGACTTATAATTTACTAGACTAATTTGTATGCCTGGTTAATGATTTCTTGTAATTAATTCATGTATTAGAAAAATAAAGAAAAGAAAAAGAAAAAGATTATTACAGCATATCATCAAACAGACAAATTTATTGTTTTAACAATACAATAAATACGAATTAATTGAACTGTAGTTCAATAATCAAATGAATGAATTTACAAATAAATATTGATACACAAAAAAAAAGTTTAAAAAATGAAAAAGAAACAACATACAAAATGAATACAAATCTTGCATTGATTTTTTTTGTGGGGGGAGGTATGTATGTAAAAACTTTGTGTTTGGTTTTATCAATTTTTTTTAATTGTTGTTGAAAATTTGACATTTTGTTGTTGTGTTGTTATTTTTCTCTCATTTTCTCTGGAATTTTTATTTTCATCTTGTTTGAAATATCATTATTGAAAAGAATAAAGTTTGGGAAAAAAAAAAAAGATAAAGATTTTCTAACATCTGTAAATTGAAAAAAGAATATTTGTTAACCATTTTCGGTGATCCTGAAAACATCCCCTTCAGTTATTTTACACTGAATATCCTGTGGCTAAAGGTTGGTTTCAACAACTATTTCATAACTACTTTATAGACAACTGTTTTATTGCTTTCAAATTCTATTCTTCCATCATTGTTTTATTGTTTCTTTCTTTGGTTGATTGGCTTATAGATTCCTTTTTTTTCCTTCATTAAAATTACAGTAAAGAATCTTGATACCAAAATAGTCCTTGTATATATTCACACACATAACATATATACATGCAAAAATATAGACACACATCGTAGGGGCTGTATTAGTGCAAGCCTGGTACAGCCTTCTGGCTTGCAAGTCTTCAGTCAAACTGTCCAACCCATGCCAGCATGGAAAGCAGACGTTAAACAATGATGACACATACACACACATATATATATATATATAGGTATTTCTTGTGTGTACAGTTAGACACTTCCATTTATGATATATAGTGTAAATGGTATGATTAACACAAGATGCAGTTTACATAGGATGCAAATATGTAAGCAACAAATGATATCAACTGCGTCTTGTGTTAATCATACACACACACACACATATTTCAGTACATGACAATAAAAAATAGCATCCAACTATTTGATACCTTCCTATTAGAAATACAATCAAGTCATGTTTGAAAATAGATTGGACCACATAACGACTTTATCCCCCACCTTTCCTGCATGGTGACAACACCTGCAATACACAGTAACTGTAACCCCCTATACTTACTAGATACGATTCCCTTCACTATGTGACATTAAACTTTTTACTACATTAAGACATTTTTTTTTTACATTGACTTTAGCCTTACATAAGGACATTAACCCCTTTATTATAGTGATTTTAACCCCTTTACTACTACAATAATGAATCTTTCAATTATTTCCCAACCAAAGGGCACGTAATGCCTAACAGCTTGTTGGATGATCATGGTTGGAATTAATCAGCTCAATCAAGGTTGCACAACTATTACTAAAAAAAAAACCAAAAACCAATTCATCTTTTACTTACCTACATGTATGCTTTTAACTATTAATTGCTTCCGTTTCTCTCTCTCCATAATTTCATTTCAAACCATAACATTTACAAAGAATAATTGTATTCCCTCCCTTTTCCCTTTGGCTCTTCTTCGTGTTTTTGTTTTTTTTTTCTCCTTTAAATGATTTTCCAGTCCTCAATCTTTTTATCACAACTTAGTGACAGTAATATCAAAAGACCACTGTGGGTTCCAACTTCAGCATAGACAAACATCTTGTTTATATACATGTTTTTGAAAGATTTGTATAATTTTAATTCAAATTGTTTTCTTCTTCTTTCATTTTATTTTGAATTAAAACAAAAAAAATACAAAAATAAAACCTTGAATGACGGTGGTGATCCAAACTATCTTGTCGTACGCATAACACAAGGACTGAGAAACAATAATCGTAACGTTTGTCTTCTTCAGAACATCTCAACTGTAAAACAATGAATAATAATAATAATAATAATAATAATAACCACCTAGACTGACTGCTGACATCAGCCATGTGATATCGTTACCGTGATAAGGGATATCAGTTCTCTTACTTCACTTCCTTTTTTTTTTTCTACTTTTGCACTGCTTGACTCAGAGTATTCTTCCACAGGTGCATCTCTCAACAACAATTCTTCATATTTGTTGCAGTTTTATTTATCCATCCATCAGTAACGTTTATTTTTGAAACATGTTAATGTTCCCCCCACCAACCATCCCATTCCCCACCTCTTTCTTTTTTTTTTTTTCTCTCCCCCAAACCAATTCCTTTATGTCCTTACTAGAATAAAAACCCAAAATTCATTGCTGGACAGCTTCCACCAGCACTGCCATAGCTCTCCATCAGAAAAATATTCAAAAAAAAAAAAAAAAGACAAACTAAAATGATTTACTTTCCTTTCACATGTCTGATGAAGGCGAGCCCAAAAGCCTGCCAAAGTTAAATTATTATTATTAAAATCACCCTCCCACTTTATTATCATTAATTATTATTAATATCATCACTTATTAATTATTCTTTTTATTTGTCTGACATGAAAGTAATCCTCTTCATGCAACCTTCTCTAATAGAAGGATATATTTTACAAATTCATTCTTGCTTTAAAATAATAAAGATAACATCTGTGACATTCGAGTTGGTTTTTGTTATTGTTTATAATTATTCTCTTCACTCTTATTTTATACAAATGTAATAATTTTCTATAATTACAAAATTATTTCAATTAAAAATTTCAATAAATTAGGGACTGAGCAAGATTTCTTAGTTAACTTTTTTGTAAAGTCTTTATATTTACAGAAGTCAGAATTTAATTTGGAATATTTTTTTGTTCTTAGCTCTTGGTAAACCTGATCAAGTAGACCTGCTGTGTGGTGTATCTGGGACAACTGCATGTTTTGTTTTCCCCCCGCCTCTCTCTTTCTTTATTCAAGACAGCAACCAAATTGCATTCACATCCTTACTATTTCTAGCAGATTGAGACACCATGCGGAACCTCTACACTAATATCTTTGCATAAAATTTCAATAGAATTTAACTTTGTAAGAGCTTTAATCTATTTTTGAAATTTTATTTCAAACTTCTAAATTGAAAAGGAATTCCAAAAAAAAATTACAGAACCTTAAGAATGATAACTCACTATGTTAAGACTGGTTTGTTACAACTATATACTTTCAAGTAAAATAGATACCCTAGGCAAGAATTTTGCCAGTTTATTGAAGCTAATAAGCACCACATTTACTGCCTGGTTTATATACAGAATGAGACAACTGGGCACAGCTGTTCAGATGCTGAAAATAGATATGGATGGGAGAATAAGTACCTTGTTGTCCTAAGGAAGGTTCAGTTTTAATTTAAAATTCCCTTTTGTTACCATATTTATTTTGTAAGGAAGGTTCAGTTTTAAAATTCCCTTTTGTTACCATATTTATTTTGAGATATCGTTTCTTTCAATTTTAAATATAACAAAGAATTTAGTAAAATAACGTAGTTATCATTAAGCTAGTGTTTGTGACGAAGGTTTGGAAGATTTAAATTCAAAACTTATGAAAACAAGACATTTGTACTACAGAGCTGGTTTCAGCTTGGTTGGTATCAAAAGGGTTATCAGTGTATGAATATATAATTTTTTAAAAATTCTCATACTCAGAATCTCACTCGAATCTGTTCAAGGATGAATATATTTTTTTAACCTTAGAATGACATTTCCTCAACATTTATAATGTTCAGATTTTGTTTGTTTAATCTTTAAATAAATTTTTGTGTAGTATTTTTACAATATAACCCTTTTGTTACATTTCTGTTAATCAACACTTCCTTTGTTGTAATTAATTTTGAAAATAATGAATTCACTAAAACAAGTCCTTATTAAAAGCTGGTGCTTGAAACAAATTGACATGAAATTTTGACGGAATGTTTTTAGATCACTTTATAAGAGAAAAATTTCTATTTTTAGATCACTTTATAAGAGAAAAATTTCTATCTTTGATAGCTGGTTCATACTAATTGGTATACAGTGTCAATTGCAAATCCTGACAAGTATTACATACAGATGCATCACTAATCCACTTGATGCCACATCCAGTTTCATAAATCCCCTTTGGCCTACTTAAAATGCTAATTAACTCCATCTTTCTACCCAGTTCATTCCATTTATCTCTCTCAAGTTGACATGGATATCCCTTTCGCCATGCACATTTTCCCTAGCTTCGACATGCTAGAAAATACAGCCAAATCTTCCCAAAAACTTTTGCACCTGAAACAGGTTTTTTTTTTTTTCTCAAAGCTTTTTGTATTGTTTGTTAGCTTTCTTTTCCACTACAAAGCTTCAAGCAAACTACAATGCTCACACAAAGTCTTTGACACAAAAGAAAAAAAAAAAATTCAGAATGGTCATGACTGGAATTCTTTATCAAAGGTCTGCTCCATTAGAATTGATGGTAGGGGTGGGAGTTAAACAAGGTTTGGAAATTTAAAGTTTTGATTGAAGCTCATTCTTGCATCTGCCATGGATGATCCTGCAACAATAAATTCAGTGACAAATATAGCTTCCACTCTCCAACTGTTGCCAGTCTTAAAATACTATGATAAAGGAAAGCAATAAACAGAACTTCACTGAACAACCATTTACATCAAAGAATTGGCATATTCCAAGTGGAAGTTTACACTTAGAAATGATCAGGGGACATAACACTTCTTTAGTCATCAGAGTGCAGCTGTGCTGGCTACTGCATTGAAGGATTTTAGTCCAACTAATTAACCCCAGTTAGTCCAACTAATTAACCCCAGTTATTTTTTTTTTCTTTCCAAGTCTGGTACTTTACCAAGTTATAGAGATAGTAAACAAACCAACACAGAAATATGTATATACAAAGCTTCCATCTATTCAATTCACTCACAAGGTATCAGTTAGATTGGGAGCTGTAGAAGATACCTAGGTGTTACAAAGTGGAACTGAATCTAAAGACCCCATGGTTGCAAAACATGCTTCTTAGCCAGACATGCTTGTGCCTGGAAAGATTTTTTCCTTAATGCATTATATAGAATCTCTTGTAGACATGCTCTAAACCCAGCTCAGTGATTAAGAAGTGCCATGTTACAACTGGATAGTTGGGATTTAGTCCTACTACAGCTCCAGGACAAAAACTCTTCAGTGGATATATGGTAGACAAACTGGGAAGATGCCTGTCAGATACAAGTGAGCAAATTCAAGTCTCATTTTGAAAGTAACACAAAACTAGAGTTGGCAACAAGAGCAACCACCCAAGTCTGTATGGATCAACACAAATCATTGAAACATGGGATACATCTATGGTTCAAACCCCAAAAGCTGTATCCTCCAACTTATTTATGCAACTATCTCAATGTATGGTTTCTTATCAAGAGCACATTTTACAATACCTTCCATTAAGCCCAGACTTAAATGCATCTTAACAGGCTACCTTGTCACTACAAAAAGTGACACTTATCCGATGCCAGACTACTCGAAAATCCAATGAGAATTTCTTCAGAACACCATTATTACTTAAAAATAAAATTCAATGCAGAGCTAAAGAAACTATATTTGCAAATATGAGCAACAAGACTTCAAGGGAATTTAAGGTTCTAGATTTTTTCCATTCTCTCAACTGATGCAGTTGAAAATCTCATTTCCCTGCCAAATGTAGCTAATTGCTTAAATGATTTGCCCATCAATATTACAAAAGGTCACATCTATCATAGAAATTTTCCCAAACATGGCTGCTTAGATCATTTAGCTTGTGTACATCTAAAATGTTTGAGATACCTGGGAATGAAATATCACTTTGTACCTGGTTCATAAATTACTTTTCTACCTCCTCCAAAGCATTCTAACCAAGGAGTTGTGACTACAAGAACTAGCTGAACCAATTTCATTTAAGGCCACTGGCAATCTTGTCAGGTCCAGCTATTTATAATCAACTTTCACCACTCCCTCAAATTGTTCAACAATTCTTTCACCCATCATCCAGTAAAATTCACTTATGCTTAATCTTTCATAATATTCACAAAGGCTGAAAATGCTTGCCTCTTTTGCATTCACTCAAAACAAGCTACTATTCTGAGATACCCAAAGATTTTTAAAAAGTCTAGTTCATTAATACACATACCTGTGCATCTATGTAGTCTCACCATGTGGAGAATTATTACCTACTTCAGGTATGCTCAATTCCCAGATCATAGCTACAGGAACTAAGTTATCAGTTAAGCTTGCCTTTCATTCTTTGCTGAAATCACAATGTTGCACAACTGTATATTATGAAGTTGACAGTACAAGTTAAGCTAAGAGTGGGAGACAACATAGCAAAATGGAAAAATTTAAGCACCCAAGCATGTTATTTTGCTCTGCAGTAGCTGTTTCTAAGTGTAATCTATGAAGCACTAAATTTCAAAAGGTCCAGGAATATTTCCCTATTTTTATGTTAAAAGACCTCACACTGTTTATAAATTATTTCCATACAATATCAATGACAGGTCTTGCATCACAAAATAAAACATCCCTTGTAAATTTCTAGCTTGATTCCTGAGAAACATTCATTACAAAGCTTTCAGAAAGAATAACATTTTTAACAAGGTAATTTTTTTTGAAGTTGACATATCGGGTTAAACTACAAATATATGAAAAACTTAGTGGGGAATCCATTGATGCGACAATAGAACCATTTTCTCCAAACAGGCACTTGTAAATGGAGGAGGAAACAAATTGAAAAATTTGGAAATCCGTGTCAGCATTGGAGTTACACAAAAATCTTAAGTGCTGCATTGCTATCTCCTCTAAAGACAAGCTTACTATAGGAGATACTTGGCTACCCCAGTAGGACAAGGAAGGAGAGGAAGAGTAAGAAATAGATGACGAGAGCAAGAGAAAATGGAGTGACCGAACTGGGGGAGGTAGATGTCAGCATACAGACTACAAAAATGCACGTGAGTGGAAGGACCTGCAGCAGGTGGTGATCATGGGCAGCTAGGAAGAGGGGTTGCAGTGTTTTGTCACAGGACAGATCATCTGAGAGAAAGTGGGTAAGGTGGTAAAGGAATAATCCTGTATGGATGGCCACAATTTTACCTAGCTCAAATCAGGTATATATAATATAAAAAAAAGGAAGGCAGGCATTTAAAAAAAGTTTTATTAATTGCATACAAAAAAAGTAATAAAGCACTAAAAGACAGCCATTCCCAAATAATGGGATAAATTTACATAGGTATCATGGCCAGTGATTCAGCCGAATTGAATGAAGATCTAATTTAAAAGAAAAAATTAGGATGGACAAATACATCAACGGCCAATAAATACATTGCTACCTGTTTTGAAGGTCCAAGTACATAGTAGCAATAGGCGCTGGATCAGCAGAGGTACTTAGAAACCATGTACCTAAAACGAAACGAAACATTACAAGATAATTACAGGAAAGAATTTAAATGACATACATACAAATGGTCTTCAATAAAAATAACCATAGTTACCTTTAACTGTTCATCTTTGGCAATCTTGCGACACTTCAGAAACTCCTTTATGTTGGTTCTCTGATCTCCTTGCAACTGTATAACTTCCCCGTACTCAGGATGGTCCACTACAGTACCATTACAGGCGAATTCCTGTTAAAAAACACGACTTCCGTTAACAATACATAAACACTTATTAAAATTAATATAACAATTGACAAAAGAAATTACGTCATAAAGCCCAAGAAAAGACATTTGATGCCAACCAAACTTACTCTCTTGCAGGCCTTGACTATCTTTTTTAAGTCGAATTGCGTCGAGATTCCTTGCACAGTAGTTAGGGTTTTTCGCCCGTTTCTCTGTTGAATCCGAATATGAATTATACTGTCTTGAACGCCAGCACAACCACCAACTTCATCGCTGGCAGTCTTCAGATCTGAAACAACCAAAAATTCCTCAACTGAAGATTCCACTACAGCTGCCTGACTGCGCATGCGCCTGCCAGCCCACTTTAGACACAAATGGCAACAGTTTGCTTTGCAATATATTACATACATTTTCAATCAGAAATAAACCAATAATGCATAATAAAATCTGTACTGTTCAGTGACCAGATGAACCACCGAAAAAACAGATGCAGTTACATTGAAGTGCTTGGAACTGTGGCTATAGCCAATCCTCGAAAGACAAAAGATGGCTAGTTAGATATACACTTGTATATATATATATATATATATATATATATATATATTTGACACAACTGGATTTTGGGTTAGAGGAGAGAAGAACGAAAGATGATCAAAAGCAGTTTTAATTTATCCAACTGACAACACGAATAAATTCCTTTACAAAGAAAATTCTTCACTTGTAGATTTCAAATAAAAGTTATAATTTATCAAATTGGAAATTAGTCCATTTTTTTTCACCTCATCGGTAGAAGATATTAAAGTGTAATAGAATTCCTGTTACGTACAATAAAGTTAAGGTTAGAAATTGGAATATTGTAAAAGTGAAGAAATTCCTAGTGTAGTGATTCCCTTTCGAAAACCAATATTGATTGCCCAGTTATAGACAATCCAGAAAAGAGTGAATTTGAGACTACAAATATTTAAAAATGCATAAGCACTGAAAGGTACTTACGAGTGGAGAAATGAAGAAAAACGAGTCAAAGACAGTTTTGGGATGAAAGATGAGAAAAAGATGGCGGAGGAAGAGAGCAAAGTAGGCCATAAATAAATAAATCAATCTTGAAATGCATGAAGAAAACGGTTCTTCTACATTACATTTCGTAATAATCGGTTCTAGCGGTCTATTTTCTAGTAGTAGTTAGAATTTTAAGTGAAAATATTGGATACTTACCTAAAGAAAGGCTCGGGATACAGGTCATACAGCAGGTAGTGTTTATTCCACCAAATGATATCAAACCCCGACAGTGAGGGGCGACGAAGGTTTTTTCTCGAGTTAAAAAGGAAAGCGAAGACTAAATCGATACACACAAAGGAAAAACCTTGTGTGTATGTATCAACTTGTTGATGGGTTTTATTTAAAAAAAAACAGAAGAATTCAAGAAGAGCGAGTAGAAATGAAACACAGTTGAGTTGAAGAAAAGGCGAAATGAACTGCTCGTTGAGCAAGCAGGAAACAGACTGGCTTGGAGATCAGAGAGGAATGGCTGAGAATGGCAAAGTATGGTTCTTTTATTGCGAATGGTGACGTTTCAACTAACTTCACATTTCAACCAATCAAAACCAAGTCTCACAAAATGTTCGAGAATAACGCAAATAGTTAGTAACCAAATTTTCTTTTTTACTCTACTGAATATTTATTTTTTCACTCTACTGAAATGTAATTTCATTGAATTAAATCTTATTTTGAACGTAAAACTTTAATATTATTTTACTATTATTCTTTTTTCTCGTGACAATGCTATTTCTCACCTACTCTGGTGTCTTCTTTTTTTCCCGTCTAAATTCTACATGTCAAATTTTGACAATCCATAACAGACATATTATTAGTATTAGTAAAAATATTTATGTAACGGTTTCACAGCTGAGCCAAAATTGCCATGATTAATAGATAAATAACGTGTGTCTGTAAGTAACAGTACATAGAGGGAGTTTGAATGGAATTCTTTTCGAATTTGTTGGTTACTGATGATATATTGAATAATTTATTTGCAAGCAATCACTCTCCAAAATCTATTCACACTTTTTTTTTTCCTTTCCACTCCTTTCACATGACTAATTGTACATATTTAATTTTCTTCACTCGAGTAGTTTTACGTTATGATTTCCAGGAGGAAGAAAAAAGCCCCATCCTTAAATAATTAAAGCATGATAAAAGTAGGTATTTCAACCATAAAAATAATGATAGCGTAGGGAGCAATCCGTATTTCACTTGTGTTTTACATGAAAAAAATAACTAATTATGGCGAACCTCTTAAATCCAGTCATCTCCTCGTAATAAGTAAGTATATTGTTTTCTACTGAAATTGACTGCATTTCAATGGAGAGTAATTTACTCAATATTGTAACTTCATTCGTGTTATATGTTTCTTCTTTGTAGCTGACCAAAAAATTAGTAATCTAGCTTGTAGAATACACTATACACACATTAAAATTGCGCATATATACATGTCTTCACTGATTTCAGTCATTAAACTCCGGCCATGCTCGGGCACCGCCTCGAAAGATGTATAAGATCGTTTCATTTACCTGTAAAAATACCTACATTGTTTTATTTTTAAATACCCCCAGGATCATTTTATTATAAATAATTTCTAATAATTGTTTAATTCTAAATATAATCACAAACAAGATTTAAAACTATAATGATAATAATTACAATTATCTACATGCGTTACACACGAGAAAACTGTACAGTCAATATATTTGTCAATTATTCTATTATCTCGATATTATTTAGTTGTTTTAATCGATTTCTTTAAAAGTCAATAAAAATGTATGTTTTTTCTGTTAGTGTGTTAATAAGAATTCGGTCGTATATTATATAATAATTATAAAGATGATACTCATGACAAATATTTAACATTTTTATCAATTGTAAATAATATAATTTAAAGTTAATTTCATTGTTTACTTTTCTTTGGTGCATTTGCTTGACAGTTGTTTGATTCTATGGGGGGAAAAAATTGTGAAGAATATTTAGTGAAACCGAAAAGCTGTAGGAGGTCGGTTTGGAAGAAGACCAGACGACATGGAACCAAGAAGGAAACTGAGTAATGGCTACTGTACGCAGACCGACTGAGTGTGCTGGTTGGTGTAACTAAGTGAACATTTGGCTGATGAACATCTCTCACCAGTGAAATAATAATAATCCCTTCTACTACAAGCACAAGACCAGAAATTTTGGGGAAGGAAGCTAGTTGATTACATTAACCCCAGTTCTTGAGTTGCACCTCGGCGGAATCTGAGATCCGAGCGTAAAGATGGACAAAATGCCGCTAAGCATTTTCCCCGACCTGTTAATGATTCTACCAGCTCGCTACCTTAATGATAATAATCGTTTCGAGTATAGGCGCAAAGCAAGATATTTTGGTGAAGGAGGCTTGTTGCTTACGTCGATTCCAGTACTTGTACTTATTTTATCGACCCCCGAAAGGATGAAAGGCAAAGTCGACTTCGGCGTAATTTGAAGTTAAAGCGGACGAAATGCCGCTAAGCATTTTGCCCAACGTGCTACTAAGACTCATCGAATTTGTGCAGACAACTGAATAACAAGCCCTCCATCGATTCAGGGAAGCAGTTCAAACAACATACTTTCTAAATGATTGTCTGACAGACCAACCAAATTTAAATCTCGGAGAAGGAAAAAGGACATGTAAGAAAATAGGTGAAATTATCTTTGACTTATAAAAAAAAGTATTTGAAACATATATTTCTGTATTAAAAGGTAAAATACAATTATAGGAGGCATGCAGAAACGGAAACACACCATTTTCAATTTTTTTCACCCCAAGAAGTGATAGTTTTGACGAGGTGACTCAAAGAACCAAATGTACTGAGCTTGCTCCCCTGTTTCAGTCTAACTTAAGCTACATAATACATGTCTATTATTTAGAATAATAGTTGGTGATTTGAAAGGAGGTGTGAATAGGGAAGAGGAGATTTCTTCTGACTAGATTACAGGTTCCATTTGTCATTTAAGATGGCTATAATTGATTGTATTGACTAAGGAGTTTTTGTTGTTTTTTTACTTTGGAAGAATGAAAGTTGACTTGGCAATGAGAACAGTGAAATATTACTTTAAGATCGTTTATGGGGCTGTCACACTGTCTCAATATTTTTGTGTGGTCTGGCACCATTACACCTAATTTGATGAAGTAAGCATTAATAACATTTAATAAAGAAATAGGTGGTGAAAAGAAGCCCATTATTTATGCAAGTATGAGAGACAACTGAGTTTTGGCCTTATTGGAGCTCTTTAACAAAGCATAAACATCGTACTTGGTAGAATAGAGTGATATGATAATCACTAAGTGTACACTTATAGGTGTAGAAGTATTCAAACAATAGGTTACTGCAATTCATTCATTTACTTTTATGCCTGTTTTTCCTAGCTAGCATGGCTTAGATGAATATATTATTGGAGTATAGTTTCACAGCCGAATGCCTTCCTGTTGCTAACCCTTACCTGTTTGTCAAATAAAGGATATCTTATACCCCATGCCTTTGAATATATGAAGCCAGTATGGATGATTTGTTGATGGGAAATAACTGCAACATTACTGCTTGCAGCTGAGTGACTTTTGGCAAATGGAAACAAACAAAAACATACATGCAAGCATACCTATACATACATATATATACACATACACGATTGGGGTAACTGGGAAGGTTTGCTGTGGGACAAGCCCGTTATAGTTCAGCCTTCCACTGCTAGAAGCCACTTGATGCGACTCTCAGGTATCAGTCTGCCAACTGGCGTCGTAGAGTGGAGTTGTACTGCAACGTGGTGCATCTTTGTTTTGCAGTGCTTCTCCCCTGTTCATCAATTTTTGCAATGGCTGAAATGAAGGAACAGTGTACTTCCATGAAATTCTGTTTGCTGCTGGGGAAAACGGCGGCCGAAACACTTGTCATGCTTCAAACAGCTTACAAGGACACTGGCATGAGCAAAAAACAAGTTTACAAGTAGCTTTCATGCTTTAAGAATGGTCACTTGTCGCTTGAACACCAACCTTGTTCAGAGCGACTGCCGTCCTCCCAAATGAATGAAAACATCACAAAAATTGATGAACTTATTCTGGAGGACTGTTCCCAAACAATTGATAAACTTGTTGATATGACTTGTGTATCCTTGAGCTCCTGCCAAAGAATTTTGAGTGAGAAATTGTGAATGAAGAGAATTGCAGCAAAATTGGTGCCTTGCTTGTTCATGGAAGATCAAAAGCAGTTAGGACTGAATGCGTGTCATGAACTGAAAGAACAATTGGAAGTTGATCCAAATTATTTATCACTGGTGACAAACAATGGTGCTACAGCTATAACCTGGAAATGAAGCAGCAATCAACTCAGTGGAAGCATTCAATGTCACCACACCCCAAAAAAGTGTGTCAAGTGAAGTCCAATGTCAAAACAATGCTGATTTGTTTCATTGATGCAAAAGGAAATGTCCACACAGAATTTGTTCCTTCTAGTCAAACTGTTAACCAGACATTTTACTTGGCAGTTCTGAAGTGTTTGTGAGATGAAAATACCTTGACCTATGACAAAGTGGAGAGTGGTGCTTTCATCACAACAATGCACCTGTGCACACTGCCTTGAGTGTGAGACAGTTTTTGCCCAGAATGGCATGACCCCACTTATTCACCATCCCTATTGACCCAATCTTGCTCTTGTGACTTTTTTCTGTTCCCCTGAATGAAAAAGGTCCTTAAAGGAAAACATTTTGCAGACATAGAAGAGGTGTAGAAAAAATGACAAAGGCATTAAATGGCCACACTTTGCAAGAGTTCCAGGACTGTTTTGAACAGTGGAAAACATGTCTGGACCGATGCATTGCTTCAAATGGAAAATATTTTGAAGGCATTGAAAGTGTAAACATGTAAAACTGAGTGAATCAAAAATAATATTGCAAAATTCCGGTTTCTTTTGGGTATCCTCTCGTATATATATATATATATATATATACATACATATATATATATATATATATATATATATATATACACATTCCAGGGGTGACAAGTTCAGCCACTGAGTCACAGAGAGTAAGGAACTCCATATCTAAGAGTGAATAAGCATTTAATCCATAATCATTAGTTTCACAAAATATATTTTATTGGACCATCAAGTATGAATCAAACATTTATGGCATGACAAAAGAAGCATGCAGTATAAGCAATAAAGTAATTGGCATTAGTAAGGACACCCAGCTGTAGATGCCAAAGCAGACACCTGGAGCACGTTATTGTTCTTGGACCCCTTGGAGTCTGTCAAACTATCCAACCCATGCCAGCATGAAACATAGACATTAAATAATGATGATATAGTTATATAACAATAATGAAATATATCAGAAGTACATTTTTCATAGTGCAATCATTATCTGGAATACAATTCAGTATGCTGAATATAATAAGCTTTAAGTTTCCATCTGAGCTTCCACTACTGGCAAGGGATGTAGAAGGCACTGGCCAGGTTGTGCCTAATCAAGTACAATGCTCACCTCTAAGTATGGACTGTAAAATCCTCTTGTCTATAATATAAATTCACTGTTGTTGTATAAAATACATTGAAAAACTTCCTGTTTTGTAAATAGAGCAAAAGGCACATTCAGAAGTGACCTTTGAACTTCACTTGGCCAGACCATAAAAGTGCACCTGTTCTCATGTGAAGAGTTTGGAAATCACACCATCAGATTTTGATAATGGCAGTGAATTCCAGTTTATATTTAATTTCGCTGTTCAGTTTTTACAGTGATGTACTCAATTGTGTTATCAAAGAAGAACATATTTAAAATTAAGTCAAGGCCATGGTGAGATTTGAAATCAGGATAAATATTGCAAGGAATTTATTCAAATATTCTTCGAGTTCCACAAATACAATATTTTGGATTACTACGTTATTATTAACTCTAGAAAGGATGATGGGCAAAGTTGAAGTCAGAGCACAGAGAGCTGGAAGAAATACCATAAGCCATACAATCCAGTTTGCTGCTTATTATTAACCCTTTTTGTAACAACTCACTTGAGACCACCCCCTATAATACAAATTTCATTTTAAAATTGATCTACAGTGAAAACCTTCAATCAAAATTTTTTTGTGTTCTATGCTCCAGGTTAATAATGACTTATTTTATTGTTTGTCATTATTTTCAACATTACCGTATATACTAATGTATGTTGCACCCCTAATTTAGTGTTAATTCTTGGTACAAAATTTTTCTCTTCATACTTTTAGCTTTGTCGCATGTATATAAGCTGCACCTCAATTTTTACATTTAAATCAAGCCTGAAACTTACACACAAATACATATGGTAACTGAATCAATAGCAATGTGTTTCAACAAAAATATGGTAATAAAAATGGTTAATGAAGTTTACTTTTAAGCACATCTAACTTTATTATGCACTCTTTAAAAATTCTTCAGAATCTGGCTTTTCATTTTTCTTGTTTTTTGTGTATTTCAAAAACGTTTTCTTCAACCAGAATTTTAGGAAACTTAAGTGCAGCATTTAAGAAAGCATTTTAAACTACTTCATCTAAAGTCGTATAATTTCACAGGACCTGAATTATGTTGACACATAACTCTCCCCCATTTAGTGGAGGACACATTTCCTTTTTTCTCCCTGCCACTTGTTTTCCTGTTCATTTTTTTTTGTTGCCTTCCAAGTTACTTGACAACCTCACTAGTGCCAGTGACATGAAAAAAATAACCCAGTACACTTTGTTAACTGCTTGCTGTGAGGAAGGTTGTCCAGCTGTAGAAAGCTTTCCAAAGTAGATATTGCAGCTCAACACAGCCCTACAGCTGGCCGGATCCTGTCAAACCATCCCAGCCCTACAAGAAGGAAAATGGACATTAAATGATGACAATGATGAGCATGTAGGTCATATCTATTTATAGTACAAATTATTGTTTAGATAAAAATCACAAAATAATCGTTTCATTGTAATCATTGTCAATTTCATTTTCTGATTGCTTCTTATCAAGAACAATGAACTAACTTCTGTATTTAGTCAGACAGTAATCAATACAATGTCTAATTTAGACAACCATGCATGATGATTATTACAATACTGTGTGAACCAACAACATAAAGATTAGAACTTTAATGCAAATGATCATCATTTAAACAGCCATGTTCCATATAGGCTTCCACACAGTTTCCATCTCCCAAATACACTCACAAGGCATTGGTTGATCCAGGGCTATAGTAGAAGACACTTGGCCAAGGTGCCACACAGTGAAACTGAACCCAAAGCCATGTGGTTGGAAGCAAGCTTCTTAACCACACCTGTGCCAAATCACTGCCATATTGATATTACTTATCCAAGAGTAATCAAGTTGACAGAATTTAAACAGAGGATAGTGAAAATATATTAAAACATTCAGATTACTTTCTGTAGCCTTGTCCAGAAACTTGAGATGTTCTACATTCTGAAATAGACTGACACATTTCTTCACGTTTGATATTGCTGTTCGCTACTTATGGGGGACATAAACAAACTAGCACTGGCTGTCAAAGGAACGCCGGGGGGAAACACAAACGCATATTTATATATATGCAACAAACTTCCACACAGTTTCCCTCAACCAAATCCATTCACAAGGCTTTGCTCGATTCAGGGCTATAGTAGAAGACACTTGGTCAAGGTGCTGCACTGTAGGACTGAACCGGAAACCAAGCGGTTGCAAATCAAGCTCCTTAACCACACAGCCATGTCTGCACCCATGTCCACGTTGTTAAAAGAAAACCTATAAACTTCAATATATTCTGATATCAAGCCTTCAAAGTTATTGGTAGTAACATGCTTGCTAGGAGTTATAAACATGCTTGCTTGGAGTTATAAACTTGCTAGGAGTTATAGAACTGAACCACCTTTGTTTGGCTACCTGAGTCATATTATCAGTTAAAGTGTGACTGAGGTGTTCAGCCTTGTTAGATAATTTTTCCAAGGTGAAAATGTGAATTGTTTCAGGCGAGACATTCAACTGCATCCACTAGACATGTGCCACACAGGTATACCAGTGTGAAGACATGAACTGATGTCATGTGAACCAATTCCTCTGCCTCAAGGGTTAAGTACAGGAAAGTTAAAGTAGCAGAGTGAATTGTAAGTAACCCAGCTAATTGCAATGGAAAATCACTGCTACATCAGGATTTTTGAGACTTTGGCATGGAGGTCTATGACTGTCAGTGCAAGTACAACAGGCATGGCATGTCAATGCAAATACAACAGGCGTGGGGAGAGAGAGAGAGAGAGAGATTCAAAAGTACCAACTAATTAAATAGTTTTCTAAGGAAGAATTAATCTGGCAGGATCAGAAAGGCCTGGTCATTAAGCAACTGTTTGTCCTTGACAATAGATATTTCATGAAGAATTACATAACAAAGTCACAGATGCAAAGAACTTCTTGGAACAGATACTCTGTAGGTTGTTTTTACAGTTAATACCTCCACCATGCTTACATAATAACTATAATCATTCCTTCAACAGCAGTCGGGTAACAAGTTCATCATCATCATTTAATGTCCACCTTCCATGCTAGCATGGGTGGGAGTTCATAAATCAATATACACATGCATATATATATATATATATATATAAAACGTAGAGAAGGTTCCAGGTCTGGATCTAGATCCTACAGTGGATCATGAAGCAACATGCCAGTATGTATGTGTATATAATTTCATAGACCTGTATACTTGTGTATATAGGTATATTGATTTGTGTATGTATATGTGAGTGTTAGGACATATCTATATTGATAAATACGTGAATGTTTCTATATGGTATATACACAGATATGCTAAGCTCAAACCTAATTTAGTGTCCTTATTATTAAAATAGCTTCATTCAAATGAATCCTGAAATAATTTTATTTACATGTAAGTACGTATTACAGCAGTGATGTGCAACCACATTTCTGCCATGGCATGCAATATTTTAAAAAAACTTTTCATAGTCTATCCAATGCCAACAAGACACTGACAAAAATCAATGTTTAGACATGAATTCAAACAATAATAGGAAACAAAGACAAAGCACCACTAGTCATATCTGAAAAGTAAAAATATCAAATTAAATAACATGATTGTGGAAAAACTTGTAATCAATATGCATCTAAACTTTTTTCTAAACATACATACAAGGGTCAGTGTAGCCCAATTCTAGGTTGTATGACCTGTTTGTCTATATTGGTGTTTCAGAGAATAACAATAGGTTAAAATTCAATCATTTCATAGTTTTAAATTTTTGATAACGATATTTAGTTTTCATTCCGATCCAGCACGATATAGAGATACAGGCATATATGATTCAAGAGACAATGTGTTTGAAATAGCCATTGTTAAAATGCACCTGGACAAAGCACACTACTCTGATTGTCTGTCTAGCTGTTGACCGGCCTCTCCTGGTTAAGAGGTAGAACAGCAGGAAGAGATTCCAGTGCTAATACAACTGCTTTCAACAATAAGCATATTTATAACTGTGGATGCTACCATTCCATCCTGGTAGCATCCTTATCACCATTGTTTTACACTTGCTGTCTATGCTGATATGGGATGAAGAGAGATCAACATCCGACTCAGAGTGTACTCTTGTGCTTGCCAATCTACTTCAGTGCATGACCATAAGTGATGTTGTATGTACCATGCATTTACATACATTATTTACACTGAATGGTGTTAGTGGCAATGCCAAAGCTGTGAAAGACACTCTACTTCCTGAGCTTAAAGTTATCCTTAGCTATGGCTGCTACAGGTGAGAGAACTGAGAGCATCAGTAGAAGTGTCAGACATAAACACCCATCCATATTGATCCAAGATAACGAAGAGCCATTGCAAAAGAAAATGGACTCTGCTGTTTCTGTAGATAAGCTGTGTGGTGTCAATGGCATTAGTTCATCTACTGGTTATGATACTATGAAGCAAAGGGAAACAATATTAAAGTGACTACAGATGGTCTGCAATTTACTGTGCTTGAGAAGACACAGGAAGCTAAGTGAAATCCTAGAAGTGGTCAGTGACATGTGAGTGGCACTTGTGCTGGTGACGCATAAGAGGCACTCATGCTGGTCACTCTCAAAAGGCACCCCTGCCTGTGACATGCCAGAGATACCCAGTGCACTTGATGGAGTGGTTGGCATTATGAACGGCATCCAACCGTAGAAACCAAGCCAAAACAGACAAGAGCCTTGTGCAGTTCTCCAGCTTACCAGCTCCAGTCAAAACCATTTTACCCATGCCAGCATGGAAAATGGACACTAAATGATGATGATGATATTGGTCACATGATGTCATCATCTTTTACATATGTCCATGTGATTGTCTTTTTCACTCTCCCTCTTTATGTCTTAATTATCATCTACTTGATGGAGTGGTTGGCATTATGAATGGCATCCAATTGTAGAAACCATATTTGGGCCAGATAAGGCCAGTTTATATGCTAAAGGCTTAAATCTCTATGATAATGTGATATTTTTTCTATGAGTGATAAGATATTAAATGTTCTTCCACCACACCTACCTCTCTCCCTACTCCACTCCTGCAATCTACCCAACACATATCATCTCCTTCTCCCCAGTCAATTGTATCATTATTATTATTCTGCTGCTCACCCATACTTTCTTTTGCACTCCTTACCTTCTCCAAGCATCATAGGTCATCCACCCTGAAAGCCCTACGCAACCATTACAGTGGCCCTCTTCACCCATTCCCCATATACTCTTGTTACTCTCATCCACCCACATTCCTAACTCCTCTATCCCTACTCACCTTATTATTTATCTCTTTTAAATGTCAATAACCCTGTAGTTCCTTTACAGAAAGAAATCTGTTCTGCTCTGGTCCTTTCTATCACACTTTAATCACCTCCACTTCCACATCAAAGTTTGTTGTCTTGCACGCTACATGGCAACCTCACTAGTGCTGGTGCCAAGAAAACAAACACACCCGGTACACACTTGAAATAATTGGCATTAGGAAGGGCATTCAACTATAGAAACCATGCCAAAGCAGACACTGGAGCCCAATGCAGTCCTTGGGCCCATCAGATACTGTCTCACTGTGGCACCTTAGGCAAGTGTCTTTTTAACCACTTAACTATGCCTGTACCTACCTTAAAAGCAAAAGTATTTCTCTAAACCTTTTACTTTTAGAAAAAGGAATTAAGAACATTTATTAACTTTCTCAATCTAATTATTTTATTTTATATTTTAACATCTTTTATATCACATTTTGTGAGCATAAACGTTATGTTTCTATTGGATAAGTTACTGCATTTCTGGCAAGAAGAGTCATGAGGGATTGTAAAACTCAAGTCAATCTCCTCCTACTACTACTTCTACATAAGGTATTCTTATTTGAAAGCACCTGTTCTTTTTACCTCTTTTTCCATTGAGAAAAGAGACGCATATTTATACATAAAACAAATTCTTAATTTACATTTACTAAAATTCACTTGTTAGCCATTAGTCAACCTGAAGCTTAGATGGAAGACATTTGCCTGAGGAGCAGCATGGTAGGATTGAACCCTAAACCAAGTGGTTGTGAAGTGAACTTCTTGATTTTGCATGTGATCCTTATTTAGAAACCAAGCTTATGCTTTGGTTTGGTGTGGAGCATTTCACAAGAGTATTCAATCCTGTATGGGAGTGTTTAAGTCATGAAGGAGGAAGTGAGTAATGCATTAATTTCAAGTTTAATTAGTCTCTACTTTTATTACACAATGGTAGAGGTCGGGTGCAGTGGTAAGTATCCAAGTGTTTTTGATGAGCACTTCTGGAGAATGTGACTGTACTCAGTTGGTGCTCTGAGTTTGGTGTTAATGTACTCTTTAAACCTGTGATTTTCCACCAAAATTCATATGAATTCTGTTGATTCATTTCTGTATTTTAGTAAGATATTCTGAAAAGAGCAAAAAGCAACTGAATCATGTTGATCCTTTATTGAAATATTAATTTTAACAAAGCCATTGTGTGTTGGATTACATCAATTGTTTTATTCATCCTTCTCTTTCTCTCTCTCATGCCTTGTCTCCCTTTTCCTGACTATCAGTTTTTTAATTGTTATATTGGATTGTGTTTTACATAAAGGTCATGCTATGTTTGAATAGTGTTACTCTGAAAATATTTAAGCTCAACATTAAATATCAAACGAAAAGAAGAGGGCTTAGTTCAAAATATGTATGACCTTCCTGCTATTCAAGAACGATTGATTGAGGGCAAAACTGGATAAATTTGACTTAATTAGAAAACATTGAAACAAGTTTTTCATGCTCATTGCTGCTGAAAATGTTCTTGTGTGATTTAAAGCCAAAGGAAAGTTAGAAATTCTACAGGATAGCCCAGAAGCCACATCATCATCATCGTTTAACGTCCGCTTTCCATGCTAGCATGGGTTGGACGATTTGACTGAGGACTGGTGAAACCGGATGGCAACACCAGGCTCCAGTCTGATTTGGCAGAGTTTCTACAGCTGGATGCCCTTCCTAACGCCAACCACTCAGAGAAATTCTAAACAATTTTGCTAATATATTTTTTCTTTTGTTTCAGGTATTAAAACATGAACCGTTGGAAATCTGTAATGGAGAAATATAACATGGCCCAATAGACTAAAATTGTATAGGATTTTACTTTGGAAATGGACAGTCCATCATGCACATGCAAAGAGCTTCTTGCAGCATTAACAGAGTAAGGAACCTGCCCTCTAACTCTGTAATTATTCATCTAATTCATCATTTCTAAAAACAGGGATCTGTGGGTGACTTGCCATGAGTTGGGGGACAACATTCCATCCAAACCCTGGGAAACAGGAATTGCATCAAGCAAATAATTCACCAACATGCAACAGCATTCACTATATGTTTATGTAGGTCTGTGTATGTGTGTACATGCGCAACAGCATTCACTATATGTATATGTAGGTCTGTGTATATGTGCAACAGAATTCTGTAGAATTTTCTCATACTGAATTCTGTTCAAACAGTATTGATCACTCTGTGACTATGAAAGAAGATACCTGACGAAGGTGTTGCACAATGGGATTGAACTCAAAGCAAACTTCTTAACTACACATCCCACAGCTTTTGCTTGCTTTAAAAAAATGTAAAATTAGATTTTCTGTCTTCACCATATTTTAACAAAATTCTCTATATTGTGTTTAGTAAAATGGTAGAACAGTAGTAACACAAATATCTTTCAGTAGTTAGTTCCATTCCTCAATATTCTTAGTTCAAATCCCTCAAGATCAGCCTTACTTTTCGGCTCTCTCTGGAGAGTTTATAAAATATGTGCTAAAGTCAATACCATTCACTCGATTCCTACTGTACAAATGTCTGGCTGTTTGCCAATGTAACCAATCAATATATTCTGTTTAACAAAGCAAATTTATCGTTTCCTACTGAAGAACATAGTTAGTGAGGCAATATGATACTAGTAAAGACATCCTGGAACAAACACTGTAAATAAAGAAAAGAAAAGTCAACTTGATTCCATCCAAATTTTTACTAAACAGAATGGTAAAAGATTATTTTTTATTGAAGTTACTTTTACCTATTTCCAAGATACTACTCACACACACACTTTTGTATTTAGCTTAGAAATGTTTTATCTTATTTTTTAAAGTTTGTAGTTAATATTCTAGAATTAGTTTATATTTATGTCAGACTACGGCACAAAAAAAATGTTATATTTTTACCTTATGTTTTTCTTAATCTCAAGTAGCTTAGTGACTTTCTCCCTACCTCTCTCTCTCTCTCTCTCTTAGAATTTCTTCTGGATTTTGAAATAAATACATCTTATCATCATCACTTCTACCATTATCATTTCAACATTTAGTTTTCCATGCATGTTTCAAATGGAATTTGTTGAGGAAGATTTTTTGTGGTCGCTGGTTCCATTGCTGCCTGACTGGCTCCTGTGCTGGTGGCACATAAAAAGCTCCTTTCGAGCCTGGCCAATGCCAGTGCTGCCCAAGTGGCACCCATGCTGGTGGCATATAAAAAGCATCATTCGAGCATGACCAATGCCAGTGCCACCTGACAGGCACCCGTGCTGATGGCACATAAAGAGTACCATTCGAGCGTGACCAATGCCTGTGGCAGGTAAAAAGCACCCACTACACTCTTGGAGTGGTTGGTGTTAGGAAGGGCATCCAGCTGTAGAAACCTTGCCAAATCAGATTGGAGCCAGGTGCAGCCTCCCAGCTTGCCAATCCTCAGTCAAACCATCCAACCGATGCCAGCATGGAAAGCGGGCATTTACTGATGATGATGATGATGATGATTAGATCTATTCCTGTCAAGGTAATATGTCTTCTTGGTCAGGCATATTTTCATGGAAGATTAGAAACAAATGATTTGGCTTCTGTACTGGTGATGCTCACTTTCAACTATCATACAATGTCTAGTCATGAGTCACAAACACACATGTATATATGAAAGGTTGCTTTCAGTTTCCATCGACAACTGAAAGATGCCCTGTGAATGAGGATATGTTTGTGTCTGTTCGTCTTGACATTATGTGGTAGTTGTGAATGAGTGTCACTGTTATACTAGTGATGTCATTCATTTCCAATATTCTTCAAAAACATGTCTGTCCATGGGGTAATATTACCATACTTGGAAGGTGGCGAGCTGGCAGAAACATTAGCACGCCGGGCGAAATGCTTAGTGGTATTTCGTCTGCCGTTACATTCTGAGTTCAAATTCCACCGAGGTCAACTTTGCCTTTCATTCTTTCGGGGTTGATAAATTAAATACTAGTTACACACTGGGGTTGATGTAATCGACTTAATCCCTTTGTCTGTCCTTGTTTGGCCCCTCGTGGGCAATAAAGAAATAAGAAATGTTAGCACACCAGGTGAAATGCTTAGTGGTATTTCATCTGTCTTTACGTTCTGAGTTCAAATTCCACCGAGGTTGACTTTGCTTTTCATCCTTTCGGGGTCGATAAATTAAGTACCAGTTGCATACTGGGGTCGATCTAATCAACTGGCCCCCCCCTCCCCCAAAATTCCAGGCCTTTTGCCTAGAGTAGAAGAGAATATTACCATACTTGGAAGCAGATGAAGGTTGGTGTCAACAAGGGTATCTGGCTGTAGAAAATTTACCTCAGTAAACTCCATCTGACCCATGCAAGCATGTGATGATGACGTGTTTATATGTGTCTGCACACACACACACACACACACACACACACATGTACACACCCATGTATGTATACGTTTATGAATAGCTGGTTTCCTGAGTTGCAATTCCATTTTAACCCTTCCATTGCAAGCAAAGATTATCTTCGCAAAAAAAAAACCCGGTTTCATTTTTCATCTGGTGTCTACTGCTGGATGCCCTTCCTAACACTGACCACTGAGTACATCTTATTGTGGACCCAGCATTAGAGAAGTTGCCATGTTCTCAACAATGGTCCTGGATAGATGTATAGTACGCCAGTGGGGTTGTCATTTCTATTCCCATAATTTTATAATGTGTTCATTAACTCAATGTTTCATGACTGAGGAGGGAAAACAGACAGTAATGATAAAAGTACTAGAATGAGTGGAATTAGGGAGCAGGAATGAGCAGAAACAGACTGATTGGGATGAAGTATAGGAGGAATGAGAGTGTAATGGATAGTAATAGGGGTAAGAGTGAGCACTAATTGACCATACGAGGGGGAGAAGTATTGATGGGCTAATAGTAGAGTGTATGAGGTATGCAGATTTCATGTGATCCCTTATACATGTGTCTTGGAATGTGTGAGAGAGCTAAGGCGATAAGCATAACAGAAGGTGAGAGTTACATGTTGAAGAGATGAGAAGGTTTGATGGGTCCACTAACGTTTCTAGTTACACTGCAAGCATGGTACTGTGGGGAGTAGAGATCTACTACCTTCTTTAGTCACACTAACAACATAGTGCAGAGAGTGATGGAGATGAGCAATGGAAGGTGAGTGATAACAATGATGTGTGAGTTAGATGAGGAAGCAGAAAATGTAGGCTTCACAGCCTACATACATATATGCATGCATACCAGGCATGTGCCATCAGTAATTACTCAGGGTAGGCAGTTGGTGATGTTTATGTAGTAAAACACACAAAAAATAAGTAAAACACACAAAAAATAAGCAAAACACAGGTGTGCAACTGAGTTGGAGGCAGAATTACTTCTGCCTTTATAGTGCATAAAGAAAACGTTGTTGTAGGAATGTACACAGGACGTGTACTACAGCAGTACTATGCGTAGTTTTAATACTGAGACCGAAAGGCAGAGGCGGATTGTGCCTACCTAATCTATAAAAAAAAAAAGATATTTTGCATTTTATGCATAGTAATCAGAGTAACCTTCATAATTTTATTGAATTAGGTGCATATTTTGCCATAAAAGGAAAATGTAACTATCAATCTATTTTATTCAGGGTAGACAGTACCTACCTTGCCTACCCAGGCGGCATGTCTCTGATGCACACATATATTCTATCATCATCATTTAATGTCCATTTTCCATTCTGGCATCAGTTAGATGGTTTAACAGAGGCTGGTGAGCCAGAGAACTGTGCCATACTTCAATGTCTGCTTTAGCTTCGTTTTTGTGTCTAGATGTCCTTCTGAATGCCAACCACTTTACAGAGTGCACTGGGTGTTTTTTTATGTCACTCTGGCATTAGAGAGGTTACCAAGTAGCTTACTAGGGAACACACCTCAAATGAGTTGGGGTGTAGTGTCGAAGGGAGATGATGATAAGTTAGTTTGATAATAGTGAAATTATTGTGTATAGTGCTCAAATGCACTACAACTCATCAAAGGTGCAATGTACAGTAGATAGAATTATGTACAAAAGTCAGGAAAGTGAATAGTGTATGAGTCATGATATACATGTGTGCATATGTATGGAGGGGTGGATATCAGGTGTAGTGTTGGTGAATTTCAGGAAACATGGAGGTTTTAAAGGATGCAATGTCTCCACAACTAACAACTGATGCAGGTAGTTTGTTCCATGCTTCAGCAACTCTGAGTGTGAAACAATGTTTCTGAAAGTCATGGGAGATGTGCTGTTTTCTGACTTAGCACGCATGCCCATGAGTGTTAGACAGATGGAGCTCAAGTTGGTTGTTGGTGCGATGGTTAATAAGTTTGATAAGGAGGACAGGAACAGGTGTCATGCTGTAAGGGAAATACATGGTTAACCCAGTCAGAAGATGATGATGAAGTCAGGGTGTACCTAAGAGTTACAGGAAGGTAAACTGAATATAAATGGTATGGGTGGATAAGTTAGTTTGTAAGAGTTAAGTGGAGGCAAGGATCATCTGTGAATATCAGTTGGAGGATGTAGGAGCGGGTCAGGTAGATAATAGGTGAGTGTGGGTGGTGTGTGAGAGTGATGCGCAGAGCTTGGGGTGAAGTCAAAAGTAATGGGAAGGGAAGAGGGCCACTGGCAAAATGTGGGTTTGTACAGAGAAAAGAGATGTGAAAATGGTGTTCAGTATAATAAGAAGGTAAGGGAAGATATGAGGGCACATGTAGCTGGAAGTGGTTTCAATCACAGGAACTGAATGGACAGTCCTGTAATTAGAAGTGGGATGAACAGGTGGGTGTTAGGAAAATGAGGTGTATGAGGGATGGGCGATAGGAAGATTGGTTGTAGTGTAGGAGAGAAGGAAGGTTTGTCTTAGTTATAGTGGGTGCAGGGGGAATTTCCAATTCTAACACTTGATTCATTGTGCCTGCATGCACTGGTGGTTTTCTCTTGCACTGCATATCGCTATTCAACACCTTTATTTGCCGTCTCTGTGAGACAACTATTTCAGATTAGTTTTCTTCCTTCGGTCCATACCTTTCTCAGTCTCCATATTCCACTGATTCTGTTCACTTTGAGCACGTGGTTCTTATTTATATAGACGTACTTCCCCGTACCCCATCACATACCTGTTCCAAGGCAGTTTTCTCTCATTGTCCTCTTTCGTTCAGATACACATACGATCGCAGATTTCTCCCCTTTTACTGTTCTCCGTAGTTTATTTTTTCTGTCGTTTATTCCTAGTTTCAAGGGAAGTAACTCTTTAGTGATCCGACAATTTTTGCTTTGTCATAACAGGAGAAGCGGCTACGATTATGTCCCTTGTATCTGTGAAACGCAATTAAGGAAACTACTGCTAACGTTCTTGATATTTTTTATGTTTGGGAAAGAAAACGGACAACAATTTTAATCCGATGATTTCGGCCATCATTTAGTAAAGCACTCAATACATTTTAAAATGAGTGAAATCACGTGGTTCCAGGTTTTACTATATTGTGCAAACGTCTCCTTTCGTAGGGAGTGGGTGAATGACAAGAGACGCTAAATGTGGGCGAACAGTAATGAGCTCTGAAGTTGCTAGTATTTTCATCAAAATAATATTTTAATTTTTATCGTAGATTATATTTCATCAATTTCACACAGACAGAGGCACATAAAACGCAGTGTTTCACGCCATTGGAATGAAATTAAAACGACAAACAGTGGGAGTGAAAGGGGAAGTATAAAAATATAGAGTAAGTAGCTTATCAACTGCTGGAGCAGCAGGTACTTTGATAAAAATAAACTGCAAATTATTGTCATTTCCAAACAAACAAACAAAAATACGCTAAATGGTGGTGAAAGTACACACGTACGCACGCACACATGCGCGCATGCGGACACATAGACATGCAAACAATGTAACTTCTAATGGCGTCAAATGTCAGAATGAAAGAGAATAAAATTTATGACAGTTTATAACTTTTTTTGTTGTTGTTTTTCCCCTTTCTGTGTTCACTAATTTATTTCAATAAATTTGATAATTGTTTTAATTTTCTTAAAAAAAAATTAAATAAAAAGGAAAAAAAAACACTGTTTAAAGGATATGTCACTTGATTCAATGAAACAAGCTGATGACATTCAGATCAGAGGACATTCAACCCCAGTATCAAAACATGTTGCTGGTCGTTGTACAAAAACATTGTTTCAAGCAGAAGTAAGAAAATACTTGAATATTTAATTTTACACACATATCGGCGCAGGAGTGGCTGAGTAGTAAGTAGATTGGCACCAGGTAAGTGGAAGCCAAAAACAGGAAAGAAAAAGCAAGGGGTTTACCCTGGTGGTCGGATGCCTATCCTACAGGAAAGCCATTACAAATTGCATCTGTAATGAGCAATGCTTTAATCGAACATTGTAAATATAATCAAATTATTATTGTATTTTTAAATCGATAATTTTTTAATAGCTACAGCTACTTCACCCTTTTATGTTTGTCTGTCCTTGTTCGTCCCCTCTTTGTAATGCCGTTATGGCAAATATTTATGAAATAAGGTAGCTTGCTTACCAACCACATGGTTCCAGGTTCAGTCCCACTGCGCGGCACCTTGGGCCAACCAAAGCCTTGTGAGTGGATTTGGTAGACGGAAACTGAAAGAAGCCCGTATATATTTGTTTGTGTGTCTGTTTTTGTCCCCCCATCATCACTTAACAACCAATGTTGGTGTATTTACATCCCCATAACTTAGCGGTTCTGCAAAAGAGACATACTAGGCTTACAATGATTAAGTCCTGAGCTCGATTTGTCTGACTAAAAACGGTGCTCCAGCATGGCCGCAGTCAAATGACAAGCAAATAAAAGAATATATATAATGTGAACAATAATATTTTCAACAAAACTGTTACAAGCATATCTAATTGAAATAAAACAATGCGGAATCAGCACTTGAAAAGAAAAGGGGATTAGCAAGAGGAAGACAGAAAATGAAGATCTAATTTCAGTGGAAAACAATTAGAAGCTAAACAAAAAGCTGGTTGTGGGAAGTTAGAGGAAAAGAAGAGCTGAAGCCAGAGACAAAGTAGCTCTCAGACGCCAAAATGAAAATGAAGAGTAGGCAATTGATAGGAAAGATACTTAGGAAGTACAGGAAACAGGAACAATGAAATTGTGAAGATGAAAATTGGGACAACAGCAGGAGGCAACTTAATGCCGAAAGAATGAGAGCCACTTGACATGAAGAACATGTTACAGAAAGAGTTTAGAATTCAACATACAATGAGGGAAACACTATACAACAGATATTGTGAAGATATGAATTTTATGTGGCCAAACATTTTCTATCTGGACGACCTTCTGACTGCTACTTCAATAATTTTTGCCATAAAGGAAAATTGCTTTCTTCTATTCAAAGAGAATTTTCAGAGTGTTTGAAATCCCTGTCAGATCCCAATAATCGTTATTATTGTAATTTCAAAGAAAATATCTGGTTATATATCTCTGCTTTATCCTTTGCATTCATGGATGCACATTTGACAGAATCTCCTCGAAGAGGCCTGTATTGCTTCAGAGTTCACGGAGAAGTGTACCACAGAACATCACGTATGCATCCTGCTGATGGTCAACAAAATCAGTTTACTCAACTATCAGGTTGTCTGGAAAGTTCTGAGCATTTTTTAATATGCAAAACAGGATATAAATAATTGACCTTTTTTTAATAAATTCTATTCAGCATAAAATTTGACTCGTTTTGAAGAAAAAAAGTTATCTAGATGCATTTTGACTCCATCTAAATCGTTAAATGTTTTTCCTTGCAATGAGTTCTGTAGAGACAAAAGCAAGTGGTAGTTGGATGGTACAATATCAGGAGAATATGGTGGATGGGGCAAGAGATACCAACCAAGTTCATGTAACTTTGGGTAGTCTATAGTAAATATTGCTTTTAACAGAGACAGATAGGAGAAGATATAGCTTACTAACTGTGGATGAAATTTCTATGGTTTTTAGAAATTCAAATTCAGAGCCTCCATGCAATAGAGACTTTCAATATTTTTAGTCCAAATTTGGACCCAGTAACTTTTATGTTGTTTTTCCCTTTCATTGAACCAGGATCGCAACTACAGATAGTAGGAAATGTGCACCGAATATTTGTTGCCAAATAAGGCTTCATTCACAGCTGTTAGAGATATTAAGTTCAATCCAATTCTTCCAGAAATAGGCAGTAGACTCATAAATGGAAGTAAACAACCTGAATTTTATCAGAAACAGACAACAAAGGTTGAAGATGGAACTTTATAGTAGCTTAGCCGACCATTTAGATAATGTCACACAAGATGCTGAAATTCATGCTGGATGCACACTTATTCATCCACCTTTATTCCAAGGATCCCTAGGAAACAGGCAAGAACGCTATCATGAGACAATGGCTGTAGTACATCAACATGAAACACCTGATATTTACATTACAGTAACATCTATTCTAAATTGGCCAGAGATTAAGGATAACTTATTTCATGGACAAAATCAAACAGACCAGATCTGGTAGCATGGTATTTCAAACTGAAACTAAAACAACTTTTGGCTGATGTTACAAAGGGGCACATTTTCAGTAGAGTTGTAACTCATTTGTACACCAGTGAATTTCAGAAAAGAGATTTGCCACATGTCCATACCTTAATAATATTGCATCCAGATGACAAATTTAAAGAACCTTTGCAAATAGATGAAGTTGTTTGTGCTGAAATTCTTGATGTACAAACTAAGTATTTGCTTCATGATATTACTAAAAATGCATGCTACATCTTGTGGTGAAGAAAACCTAAAGACATCTTGCATGGAGAATGGACTCTGCCATAAGAAGTTTCCGAAAGAATTTCTTCAAGAAATTCTACGAACAGCACCAAAGAAAAGCAATACAAATTGATAACTGTTCATTTGATAGTAGATATGTAGTTCCCTATAACAAGTGCCTATGTCATAAATTCAATGCCCTTGTAAATGTGGAAATATGTTCAACTATCAAGTCAGTGAAATACATATATAAGGGATATGATACCATTACACTTGATATAAATGAAAGGATGATGAACAGTGAAATTGTACATCAGTGAAGTCAAAAGCCACCTTGATGGGAGATATGTGAATGCTCCTGAAGCAATGTAGGGGTTACTTGAAAACAAAATGCATAATAGATCCCATGTTATCATATGCCTGCCAATGCATTTGCAACAACAAGAACCTATCTTTCAGAGAAGGTAATGAAAAAGAAGCATTGGAGTGAGCTGCTTGTCGTAACACACCACTAACAACATGGTTTGTCCTTAACAATATAAAAATGCAAGACACCTGTTATGTTCCGCTATTCCTTAACATTTTGTATTTGACAGAAAGATGAATGTATAGCTTTGTTAAGCTATACGCAAATAAACTCATGGAGATGAGAATGTGTTAGTGAAAGATTTATTCCTTTAAGTAAATCAGAGCGACAGTTACTTCTGCCTCTTCGAAGCCTGCTCAACCGGAAGTCTACTTCACTGCAGACCAGCTGTCTCTCAGTTGAGTGAGGTACCTTTTGACATCTGGGTCTGACTTCGTTTTCAGAGGGAACTCTCCTGACACTAAGAGGGGCACCACAGACCACTTCTGCAGAGGAAGTGTTGAGATTTTCTTTTGGGGCGGTGGAGATTCCCAGCATCCTCCATGGAAGTTGATCAATCCAATTGGGCCTGTTAAGTCTGGTTGTCAGAGATTCATTCAAGTGGCAGTGAAATCTCTCCACTAAATCATTGGCCTGTTGATGGTAAGCTGTTGTGTAGTTCATTGTGATTCCAAAAAGGTCACATGTGTCATTACATAGCTTTGAGGTGAATTGTGGACAACAATCAGATGAGATGCTGTGTGAGACACCAAAATGGGTGACCCAGTTTGCGATAAAGGTTCGGCTGACTCCTTGTGTTCCCATACTGCAGAGAAGGATAGCCTCAGGCCAATGAGTGTAGCAGTCTACCAAGGTCAGTAGGTACAAGCAACCGTGTGAAGGTGGTAGGAAGCTGACAAGGTCAGTGTTGACATGGCTGAAACAGGCCTGTGGTGGTTCATAGTTGTCAAGGGGTGCTTTGGTATGCTGACGGACCTTGGCTTGTTGACAGGGAATGCAGGTCCTACTCCACTCCCCAATTTGCTTGGCCATACTATGCCAGATAAATTTGCTTGACAGCAGGCATGGTGTGGTTCTAGTCCCTGTGTGTAACAGTCCATGAATGATGTTGAAAACTTTCCTGCATTGAGCTAATGGGACGATCAGTCATGGCTTGCCAGTGGATACATCACATAGTAGGGTTGTGCTGTTGGAGCCAAAGTGCACATCCTGCAAGGAAAGTGACATGATGGCAGTGCAGCAGGCCCTGGTTTCATCATCTGTCTGATGGGCTGCAGCCATAGCCTCATAAACCAGGCCTTCCGTTATTGGGGCTAGGAAGGTGTGAGAGCAGGCTGGAGCACAAGTGAGTGTGTCGGCGACTGGGTTGCCCGTTCTGGCTATGTGTTGGATGTCCATGATGTATTCAAGAAATGGCTGATAGCTTTTGTTGCTGGTGTGCAGATCAAGGCTCTGAGAGATTATTCATAGCAAAGGTGAGTGGTTTGTGGTCTGTGAACACTGTAAACGTGCAACCTTCAAGAAAATAGCGAAAGTGGTAGACACCTAGATGGACAGCCAGTAGTTCCCCGTCAAAAACTGTATTTCTGTTCAGTGGGCTGTAGTTGTTGACTGAAGAGGGTAAGTGGTCACCACTAACTTTTGATATGTTGCTAATGCCAACATCTTGTCCATTAACTCTGAAGGCTTAGAATCACCTAATTCCTCCTCCAGTATCTTGGCTGCCACTTCTCATTCTTAAATACAAAGACCCTCCCTGGTGAAGAATGTACCCCCCAGCATAGACTAGTTATTAGTGACTTTAGACTTGAAGCCAGAAAGATGCCAAGAAGCAGACCAATCCAGGAAAGAAGGATTTGGAAGCTAAAGAACCCTTCATATGGTCTGAGATTTAAGGACATCCTCATTGGGAAATTTGATGAGAGGGAGGAGGAACTACAGACTTCAGACATAGAGGATAACTGGAATTTCATACGGGACAGCTTACTGAGCACCACAGACCAAATCTGCAGCTGGTGTAAAGTCCCTTCCAGACCTAGAGTAACGTGGTGGTGGAATAATATGGTAGCCAAAGAGCAAAGAAACAGGCCTAGAAGAGTGGGGGTAGCAGGGAACTGTACCAGATAGCCATAAGGGAGGCTGGACGACAGGTATACATAGCCAAGGGAGAAGCAGAAAAGAAGTTTACCAATGTTCACCAACGTGAGGACCAAAGAACTGAAGTATTTTGGATTGCAAGACAGTGTGTGGAGAAAAAATTGTGATGTCAGGAGAGAAATGTGTCCGCATGGATGATGGTGCACTTGCTTTTAATGATTTGGAAAAGAAAGAGGCTTGGAGAAGCCATTATGAAAGGCTGCTAAATATGGAGAATGAATGGGAGGAGGAGAGCCTGCCAAATGTTGACCCAGTAGAGAGACCAGCTACCCGAATAGATAGCACTCTGGTAGATAAAGCAATTAAGGATATGAAGTCAGGAAAAGCCCCCAGCCCATCAGGAATCACTGCTGAGATGCTTAAAATATCTGGTGGTGTGGATTATGGCCTAATCACCCGTATTGTAAACCAGGTAGTTCACAAAGGAGTCATACCCATTGACTGGCATAGCAGCACCATAGTCAACTGCTACAAAGGTAAAGGTGATGCTTTAGATAGAAATAACTATAGGGGTATCAAACTGCTGGATCAGGTGATGAAATCACGGAGAGGGTCATAGCCCAACTAATTAGAGAGAGAGAGTCTGCTTAGATGAGATGCAGTTCGGTTTTGTGCCAGGTTGAAGCACCATTGATGCTATATTCCTGGTATGACAACTGCAGGAGAAATACCTAGCCAAAGATAAACCCAAGATAAAAAGATATACTTGGCTTTTGTTGACTTGGAGTAAGTGTTTGACAGGGTCCCCCGATCCCTTATCTGGTGGGTGATGTGGAAACTGGGGATTGACAAGTGGTTAATAAGAGTTGTACAAGCCCTATACAGGGATGCCATTAATATGATAAGGGTTCGGCAATGAGTATAGTGAAGAATTCCAGGTGGAAGTCAGGGTTCACCAAGGGTTAGCCCCCAGTCCTCTCTTATTCATCATAGTCCTCCAGGTAATAATAGAGGAATTCAAGACAGGTTGCCCTGGGAGCTCCTCTATGCTGATGACCTTGCTCTCATAGCAGAATTACTACAAGAACTAGAGAAGAAATTTCAGGTGTGGAAGCAAGGTTTAGAATTGAAGGGCCTTAGAGTCAATGTTGCAAAAACCAAAGTCCTAGTGAGTAGGAAGGCAAACACATCACAAACCCCTTCAAGTAGATGGCCCTGCTCAATCTGTAGAAAAGGTGTAGGTAGAAACTCCATAAAATGTACCCAGTATAAGCTATGGAAGCATAAGAGGTGCAGCAATATCAAAGGAAGGTTAACCAGGAAGATAGCTTTTGTGTGCAGCAGATGCACAGGGGCAATAAACAGCGCAGATGCTCAGAAAACTGATTCCATCTCATGCCACGGGGAGACTTTTATGTGGTCACTCAAACTGCAAGAAATAGCAGCCAAATCTCTATGTTCTGTCTTTTTAGAAATGAAGTTTATTTGGGTTATAGAAATATTATAACTGAAAATAAGATGGAATGGCCATTACCAGATTGTCTTTTAGCATAAGTTTACTCAGTCTGAGAGCCAGACAACAAACTGTATCAAATATGATTAATTAGAATAAGTTCTGGGGTCGATTTGTTTGACTAAAGGTGATGCTCCAGCATGGCCACAGTCAAATGACTGAAACAAATAAAAGAAAGTAGAATTATATATATATACATGTGCTTGTGTGTTTATATGTGTGTATGTATATATATGTGTGTGTGCCTGTATACATGTGTGTGTATGTATGTATATATATATGTGGATACACACACATATATTCACATGTCTTGAAGCACATGGATATAGACCTGACATTTGGTGATAAAGGAAAAGAATAGAGAGTAACTCATTGAAAATGTTTCAGTTTTATCCAACCGTTACCAAAATAGGTTAACAGTCTCAGAAAATGTTTCCCATTAGCAAAACTTGTTTTTTTTTCTTTTTTAATGGTTATGTTTAAATGGCAGTTTGCAGAAAAGAAATCTAGTTGAGAAAATGTCAAATACTAAAACTAACAGTAGCATTAAATTACTGGTTACTAACAGTAGCATTAAATGTGTGGTTACGCAGCCAACAATAAATAGCAGCTAAATGTCCCACAAATCATATCTTACAGTCTAGAAGAAAATAGACACATGTATGATAATGTAGTTTTAGTTATATTCTGTGAAAGTATAGTCTTCATATAATGACTATTGTTTGTTAGGATGTTGGACTCAAAATTGTAAACACAGTTTTTGATTCCTGGACTGATTGCACATTATGCCCTTAGGCAATGTACTTTACATAGTTTTCTTTACTAGTCCAGTCAGTTATATATATAAATCACACCCCTAATTTAGTGTTAAACATTGTTATGAAATTTTTTTCCCTTCATAGTTTAAGCTTTGCCCCATATATAAGTTATACCTTAGTTTTCTCAGTTACATCAAGGATAAAATAGTGCATCTTACACATATATAAATACAGTAATTGATCAGCCACAGAATGGCATCTTATAGGCTATTAGAACAAAAATATGCCGCAAATCTAAGATGCTGTCAACAACCCTTGATGGTTATACAGAAGTAATGATAAATAATGTCTGCAGTAAAATTGAAATACATGCTATAAAACTTTTGATTCTAAGATCTGCACACTAACAGGGCCAGCGTTATGTATGAGGGTACTAAAGGCTGGAGGTGCCAGGAAAGACTATTCTTATAAGCTTAGCCTTTGTATGGCCATGTGGTTAAGAAACTTGCTTTACAATCACATGGTGTCAGGTTCAGTCCCACTTTATGACGTCTTGGACAAGTGTCTTCTATTATAGCCTGTGGCCAACCAATGTCTAAGTAAATGAATTTGGTAAATGAAAACTGTGTGGAAGCCATGTGTGTGTGTTTATTTATCGCATCCCCATCATGACCACTTGACTATTTGTGTTGGTTTGTTTACATCCTTGTAATGTAGCAATTCACCAAAAGAGACCCATGGAAGAAACACTAGACTTAAAAATAAGTGCTAGGGTCAATTTGTTTGACTACAACTCTTCAAGGCAATGCTCCAGCATGGACACAATTCAATGACTGAAACAAATAAGATACCAGCCCAGCACAATAAGGGTTGACGATGAGTTACACAGCATCACTTTTATGTGAACCAGCCAAGTACTCATTCTCTTCACTCCGTGTTGCATTGGTGTAGATATAGGTTACTACACACACACACAATTTCTCTATAGCTGTATCATTGTAGCAGGCTGTATTGCTGCTCTATAACATATTCCAACTTATGTAGATAAATTTGCTAATATGATAAGACACACAAAAGAACCTTATGTGCATGTGTGTGTGTGTTTAATTTCTTTTGATATCAGAGTTGTTGAACAAGTATGAAGCATTGGTTGTAAGTTTTCAACAGACCAGTCACTGTTCCACTGTATTTAGAATGGAGGACAAAGAACATTGGCTTCTCCCTCATGTTTACATCTTTTGCCTGTATACACCAACAATTTTATATACAGTAATACCTCACTTTATGAGGACCAGCTTTATGAGTTTTTATGAATGTTCTCCAGGAATGAATTAACTCGTATATCGAGGTATTTACTGTACACATTTATATACACACATTTTTCCCCCCCACCAAACCTTCAACATCATGGACATGTATATTTATTTTCTTTCATGCCATAACTGTTCCACATGTTTATTTTCAATATCCACACATTTCATTAATCACTCCCTATCGTAGTTTCATGAATTTATCATCAAATTCTATTTCAATTTCAAGACCTTATTTATTGCTCCTCTTCTGTTTGGTTTATTTTGGGGTCTTTTTTCCCTTTATTCTTCTTTTTAATGTGATTGTTTCTCTTGACTCTCTCTCTCTCTCTCTTCAATTTAAGTGACAGAGACCTGGATCATGTGTGTTCTATCTCATGGTTACTAAAAACTACTAGGGTTGTCAACTCTCCATTTATTATAATGCTGTATTTCAGACGTACACAACAAAGACCTCGACAGATGCCTCCAGAAGAGGACCAATACCATGAAGCTATTCATGATAAACATTCCCTACCTCAGTAAGTATGACTAACTCCAGCAGAATGCTATGAGAGTTAAGACACACACACACGCAAGCATTCACTTTTATTTTTATCAACTCCGGCTGTTGTCCTGATACAGATCATAAAAGCAAACCATAAATCTTGTACACAAAATGAAATATTAAAGAATATGCAGATATTTAGCTGTAAACTGTTTATTTTTTTCTGTCAAAATCTGGGAAGTAAAATAAACTCCAGTGATGTAGTGTATATTATTGTTAAAAAATCCATTGCCTAAAACTGTTTATAACAGATTATGGCAGTTAAACACAAAAAATTAGTTACAAGACTAAAAGAAAAAAATAGTTTCCAACTAATAGATTGAAAATGATACAAGAACAAAACTGTTGTGAGATTGAATATGTCAGTTTGATGCAATGAGATAATAATGTCACCTGATTATGGGTTGTGGTAAGTTTGGCTGGTTAGCAGCCTGTAGAGACTAAATAGTATCTTCATACAGGACTTAGTGCTAAATTTGCTGGCAAACTACTTCCCAAGTTTCTGTTTGCTTGTAACATTGCCATCTTTTATAAAAAAGAATGTAAAGAATTAGTTCTATTTTTTATGTTAACTTAGAGACTAAATAATTGTCAGAATATTTCGCTTGTTTTGATAACAATTGTTATTAGTTACTCTGCGAAAGAGAAACTATACTCCTGGTTTTCACAGCATTTCACAGTGAAGTTTATGGAGATGATATTGAGTTTGAAGTTGTACAGATGTAAAAATAATGGTGACAGTAAAGATTTAGTATGACATGAGAATGAAACAGTGATTTATTTTAGCCAGTGTGGATGGAGTCCTGCTAACATACAAACATGGATAGAAAGTGGAGAGGGAGGTAAATTAAGGGGATGTCATACAGTTGACAAATTCAGAGGAGCAGATGAGACAAAATAATACAGTATGTCACTAAATGGATATAGTGTGATGATAAAGGCTTGTTTATCAGATGGATGATCATGTTTGTATGCAGATTACATATGGCTATGCTATCATAGATGTGCTGTTGTGGTGGTATTTAGCCTGATTAAGCAGACCTATGATAAAAAGCTTTCCAAATATGACTATCCATCTTGTTTTCAGGATCAGTGTACCTAGGACTACACTACTGATTTTGTTGCCCCATTTTCTTGAATGTGAAATAAAGTGTCTTGCTCAAGGACAAAACACTCTCCCCAATCCTGGAACCAAACTCACAAACTAATCTTTGTGAGACCAATACATGCTGTGTAATCTCCATTTGTCTCTTTTACTTCTACTACAGCGGTCTCTGCTTGTCTGAACTTGCCAACTGTATGCTACCTACCAGATGTAACTACTTGAAATAGGAAATGTATTTGTAATTAAAAGAGTCAGAAAATGGTTTGATCTGAAGTAGTTTCTCTGCTGAAAATGTAACTTGTTGATTCTTATAGATGTGTGCTTGCCAGAAAAGGTTATCGGATATTATGAAGATTAGAGAGAATATAGATTTCAATTTGTATAGTTCATGAGTAGAGAAGGTAGGAGTAACATTGTTTCCTTGATGTGTAATGACTGGGTGAGGCAAGGGGGTTGCTTAGTGCTGTTGTGGAAAACTACTAGAGGTTATTACATATCAACACTGTCTGCGAGTGAGAGGATAAAGAGGAGCTAACAGTGGAATATGTACAAGGGGATGCCAAAAAGTTCTTGGCTTTAAGGATAGCACAAAAGCCTGGTTGCAGGCCCAACCTTTAGTCCTTTTACAGAATTAGAAAAACTGAGGGTTTGTTGCAATATGAATGTGAATCTGCGAGGCGAATATGTTGGATAAAATCATAATTAACTGATACTCCTGTATTTTCTGTTACCCAAAGCCAGAAACTTTTCAGCACCCACTTGTAGTTCATCTTACATCCGTTGTCCATGTTGGATGGTTTGACCAGACCCGTCTGATTTGGCATGGCTGGATGCTCTCCGTAACGCCAACCACTCAGAGTGTAATGGGTGCTTTTACATGCCAGTTGCCTAACTCCAGTATCTGCCACGACTACGATTGCACTTAGCTTGATGGGTTTTCTACTCAAGCATGGTATATTGCCAAAAGGTCTCGGTCATTTGTCATTGCCTCCGTGAGGCCCAATGCTTGAAAGGTGCTTTATACATACCACGACTACAATTTCACTTGGCTTGACAGGTCTTCTCAAGGACAGCATATTGCCAAAGGTCTTGGTCACTAGCCATTGCCTCCATGGTGATTGTTGGTCAGAGGAAAGAAAGTTAGATTATCTTAAACTGTTGTACATTGCAGACACACATACGGCTGTGTGGTTAAATTATTGTCATTAATTATTATTCATTTAACCTCTCCTGATCTATCAGTCACATCTCAGCTCCATCCTGCAGTTTAGAGATGCAACAATTCCCTCAATATATTTACTGTTCCAAGTATTGCTACCAACTGAAAACTTCCTTTGAAGTTTATTTGCAACTTTCGATGCCAGAATATTACTTTGTTTGAGATGGTCCCGAATGCACCAATCACAATAGGTACCGCACTCACTTTTGAGGTTTTGGTACTTCTTAACTTTTTCGTTCTGTCTTCACAATAAAAAGTCACTCAAAACAGCCGAGCCCAAATTTCTCATGCCTGTTCATGTAATTTACTAGGAAAAACATTTAGTTGAAACTTACTTATTCCAACAGTATGCAAATATCCCAATTTACAAATTCTCACTCCCAGTTGGGCTAAATATACATTTATGTAACGCAGGTGTGAATTGTGATGACCACAAATGTTGATGGGTGCCACTGAAGGAAAATAAATGTCTTGCTGTTAGAAAGAATTTAAAAATTAACTTAGTGTGCAAAAATAAAAAAAGAGTATCTCATACTCAGATAACCAATCTATTTAAAGATGAATATATTTTTTCTAACCTTAGAATGACATTTCCGATGTTCAGATTTATTTTGCTCGAATCTTTTTTACAATTTAATCCTTTTGTCATATTTCTGCTGAACTACACTTGCATTTTGAAAATAATGAAAGATTTACTAAAATAAGTCATTATTAAGCTGGTGTTTGAAACAAATTAACATGAAATTTTGACAAAATGTTTCAGTTTAGATCTTTTCACAAAAGAAAATTTCTATCTATGATAGCAGGTTCATACTGGTTGATATAAAAAGGTTTAACTGTAAATCCTGACAAGCATTATAGGAATGTCATCAACTCTCTGTATAGTAACTTTTACATACATCACTAATCCACTTCATGTTTATATGCAGAGTTTCATAAATCCCTTTCGGCCTACTACTTTAAATTCCCTAAACCATACCTCATTCTTTGGCAATTTTTCACCCAACTATCATCATCCAGTTCACTCTGGCATGTGCCATCAGTAATTACTCAAGGTAGGCAGTTGGTAAAACATGCAAAAAAACAAGTGAAACTGAGTTGGAGGCAGAATTACTTCTGCCTTTATAGTGCTTATTATAGAAAACGCTGTTGTAGGAATGTATGCAAGCATGTGTACGACAGCAGTACTACACTTAGTTTTAATACTGAAATTGAAAGGCAGGGGTGAATTTTACCTACCTAATCTACAAAAAATGGTATTTTGCACTTTATGCATAATCAGAGTGACCTTCATAATTTTATTGAATTAAGTGCATATTTTGCCATAAAAGGAAAATGTAACTATCGATCTATTTTATTCAGGGTAGGCACCCTGCTGGCATGTCGATGAATTCACTTGTACCCAATCTTTCAGAATGTCCTTCACAAACATTATCCAGCAGAGAAAGCTTGCCTCCCTTCTCCCTAGCCTTCACTCAAAACAAGTTACTATTTCCTGAGGCTCTCAAACATTTCAAAAGACCTAGTTCATGAATACACTTATACTTGTGTATCTATGTACAGTCTCACCATGTGGGGAATGATTACCTACTCTTTCCTTCATACCAGGCAAGCCCAATTCACAGATCATAGCTATGGGAACTAAGTCATCAGCATACGTGAATTCCCATGGACAACCAGTTAAATTTGCTTTTCAGTATGCATGTTGAAATCACAAACAATGCTGCACAACTGTATATTTATTTCTTTATTCAATGCTGCACAGCTGTATATTATCAAGTTGATGTAGCTGAGTTGACAGTACAATGAGATTTTGCTTTGCAGAAGCTGTTGTAATGATACACAAAATTGCAAAAGTCGAGGAATGCTTCTGTTTTTGAACAGAAAGAATAACATTTTTAACAAGTGATCATCTAAGTACAGTGTGCGACATGAGAACAACTTTCTCCTCAGTTTCAAATAACAAACACAGGCAAGTGTAGGTAAAAGTGAGGAAACAATATGAAAAAATCCCTGCTGGTATCAACCCCCATATGTGCTGCATTATTATCTCCCTATAATAACTTAAGCTCATCTCACTACCAAATTGCAAAAGACAACCCTTCCGGTTTAAGACATGCCAAAATCTTTCATAAAAATTTCATGTTTTCATTCTAAATGATTTAAAGGCAAACATTTTACCAAACTTCCCAGCATTTTAAAAATCGTGAAGAATATTTTACCAGTGAAAGTTTTGACCTGAGACAAATTCCCAAGCAGTTCAATGACTAAAATTGCTCCTCCACAAATGCCACAGCAAGAATAAAGATAATCACAGAATAAGCTCCTTCAATTGCAAAATCATCATCATTTTATGTCTGCTGTCCATGCTGATATGAGTTGGATGGTTTGACAGGCGAGCTATACCAGGCTCCATTTGTCTGTGTGAGCATGTAGCAAGTGATAGAGAGAAAAAAATGGAGTGGCTGGGAGGGGTCTGTGGTAGATATGCCAGAGTATGGAAAGTGCAGATAGGCAATGTGAGGGAGTGAAGGGACCTGCAGAGGGTGGTGATCATGAGTAGCAAGATGGGGAGGGGGAGACATTGGAAAGATGGATTGTAGGTGTTTTGACACAACAGATCATATGTGTGGGAGAAGTGGGCAGTCGTAAAGGACATGCCTGTATGGATGGATGGCCACAATTTTACCTAGCTCAAATCAGGTATATATAATAAAAAAAAAAAAAAAAAAGGAAGGCAGGCATTAAAAAAATTTTTTTTATTGCATACAAAAAAAGTAATAAAGCACTAAAAGACAGCCATTCCCATATAATGGGATAAAATTTGCATAGATATCATGGACAGTGATTCAGCTGAATTCAGTGAAGATCTAATTTAAAAGAAAAAACTTAGGATGGACAAATACATCAACGGCCAATAAATACATTGCTACCTGTTTTGAAGGTCCAAGTACATAGTAGCAATAGGCGCTGGATTAGCAGAGGTACTCAGAAGCCATGTACCTAAAACGAAATGAAACATTACAAGATAATTACAGGAAAGAATTTAAATGACATACATACATACATACAAATGGTCTTCAATAAAAAATAGAGAAATAACCAGTTACCTTTAACTGCTCATCTTTGGCAATCTTGTGACCCTTCAGAAAATCCTTTATGTTGTTTCTCTGATCTCCTTGCAACTGTATAACTTCCCCGTACTCAGGATGGTCCACTACAGTACCATTACAGGCGAATTCCTGTTAAAAAACACGACTTCCGTTAACAATACATAAACACTTATTAAAATTAATACAATTGACAAAAGAAATTACATCATAAAGCCCAAGAAAAGACATTTGATGCCAACCAAACTTACTTTCTTGCAGGTCCTGACTATCTTTTTCAAGTCGAATTGCGTCGAGATTCCTTGCACAGTAGTTAGGGTTTTTCGCCCGTTTCTCTGCTGAATCCGAATATGAATTATACTGTCTTGAGCGCCAGAACCACCACCAACATCATCGCTGGCAGTCTTCAGATCTGAAACAATAAAAAATTCTTTAATCAGATTTCAGTACAGCTACCTGACTGCGAATACACCTGCCAGCCTACTCTAATTAGACACAAATGGCAACAGTTTGCTTTACATTCATTTTAAAATAGAAGTTTTCAATTAGAAATAAACCAAGAATACAGGGTGTCCACAAATTACCTTTACAATTTGAAAAATTCAGAAAAAAATGAAAGTTCTTGTGCAAAACTTTGTGAATTGTTGATGGTGGTAAACCTAACTGTCTACTTGCAGTACGAATAGACTTAGTTGGAGTACGATGAAATGCTGCTCGAATTCGCTCAACATCTTCCACAGATGTTCTCGGTCGACCAGCCCCTGTTCTGTGTAGTACGCTCCCTGTTTCCATAAACTTTTTATACCAGGCACGGATGCTTACACGACTCGGTGGTTCATTTCCATACATGGCCCGGTAATTCTGCTGGACCTGAGTGTCTGATTTGGTCTGTATGAACCAAGATACACATTGTGCTTTCTCTTGTGGTGTTGTCATTTTCATTAAAAGTCAGGGATAATAATATACACCTTCAAAGACAAATGAAAGCGATCCAATTATTAAAAAAGTACATAAATTAAGACTTTCGTAATATTTAACATGTAATGAAGTTGATTGATAGATCTCAACTTTACTAGATACAAGATAATTTATGGACACGCTGCATAAAATAAAATTTTCTATACTACCTACTGACTAGATAAATAACTGAGAATGAACATACAGTTATTTATAAAGTCTAATCCAATATCGTCACTCTCAGACAAAGATGCCTAAAAACAGTAAAAGCTATAAAAATAAAATGATGGCTAGTTAGATATAGACTTAAATATATATAAGTATGCCACATATATAAAAGTTCTGACCGTTTTTTAAGGTTCAATTAAACAATATGGAAAAACTGTGACCTCATTTCATCTGTCACTGAGCTATTTAATGCCACGTTCATAAGATTCTTTAGGTTTAGAAGTGAAAAGGGAAATTGACTCATTTTCGACTTCTTACACTTGAACTAAGTCTTAATCCACCCAAATGATTTTAACTTCTAAAGAGCTATTAATCTGTAGGCGCGGGATCCAGTGAATATGGTGGGAGATGCATAATTTTCCAGGCATATTTTTCTCTGAGCTCTTAGGTCTTTTCTGTGGGGGCGAGGTCAAGTGTTATCATGATGAAGCATGACCCCTTTTCTGTTGCAAAGCTACTTTCAATTGGCAGTATACATCGGCTGTTCTTATTAGATTATCGTCTAAAAGTCATGATTAATTATTTCACGCATATCCCACCGGACACTCAGGAAAATCTTCAGGGCTGTTGTGCTGGCTCTTCACCACGACTGTGCCACTGACGTTTTTGCTGTACATTATTGGTAAAGTATCCACTTTTCTTTTTTAGTAATGACTGTTCAAAAAAGGCATTTGCAACTCACGAGATCGCAGAGATGCACAGCAGTCAACATGTTGTTTGCGATTGTCTGCGGGACCTATTTTCTAACATTTGACACTTTTACCAAGCCTTTTCAATTCACGGTGAATGGTGGTATGGCTCACGTTGAAGTCTGTGCTTAGTTCCCGAACTGTAACAATCAGATGCGTTTCAACAGTAGGTTCCAACGCATCAAGAGCCAACCCCCTTGGGCACCTTTTTCTTAGTTCATTCTGTAGGCTGTAGTCCCCGTTTCTTTATCTTGAAAACCATCTTCTGCATGTTCTTTCAATCACTACGCCATCGCCATAAGTGTTTGGGAATGATTTTGCTGTTACACTTGCATTATTGCCCGTCTTTCGTTTTCACCCGCAGAAACGTCAAACTCGAACATATGGGATCATATAATTGTTCGTTAATTTCCGTAATTTTTATTTATTAATTTTTCGCTCCCCGTTTTCAGCTCTATGTATTTGTAGCCAGTCACATGCATACATACAAATGTATTTTTGTATGTACATGTATACACACACACACCAATATGATCGAGTCCGACGTGTCAAGACGTTTCTCGGGGTGAAAACGAAAGATGGTCGCATTATTCCCTTTTTGAAATTCATAAAGTGACGATTATGTGCTTTGCTCCGAGTGAACATGGAACCAATATAACTTCAATTATGGTAAAATTGACAAAATCGGCAAATTTTCGATAAAATCCTATAGAAAATGATATAATTCCGGCGTATTTAAAATAAAATCGAAAATCCTTATAATTTACCAAACCGAAAAGTAGTCAATTTGTTCTCATTGGCAAAAAAAAAAAAAAAAAAAGGTGATAAATGTAATGTGGTTTTATACTGTTACATATAACAGGCGGAGTTTAATATAGGGAAGGCGGTTAGACACGGTTTCCTGTAAAAGTGTGTAAAGCAAAATGAGGAAATAGCGATTATGGTTAATAGTACACTTAATCACTGAATAGAACAATATTGAATATGCTAAGATAGAATGAATTTCAGACCACAAATATTTAAAAATGCAGAGGCACTGAAAGATATGTACAAGTGTAAAAATAAGGAATCACGAGGAAGTGAAATGGGTTTTTGGCGGAAGTTGTGACCGGTTTTACACGATGCGATCCAGAAGTTAGAAAATTTAAAAAAATTTTTTTCTTTTCATAATCGTATGAAATCCCGTGTGTAGAACACAAATTCGCAAAAATTTTTCTGAAAATTCCAAACTCGATCGAAAAGTTATGAGAAGTTATAAACTAATTCCGCCGGATTAAAAAAATTTTTTTTTACTAAAGATGAAAAAACATGGCGAAGAAAGCAAAGTAAGCCATGAAGAAATAAATCAATCTTGAAATTCATGAAGGAAACGGTTCTTCGTTATTACATTTCGTAATATTTGATTCTAGGGGGTCTATATTTTATATGAGTAGTTAAGATTATAAGTGAAAATATTGGATACTTACCTAAAGAAAGGCTCGGGATACTGGTCATACAGCAGGTAGTGTTATTCCACCAAGAGATAGCAAACCCCGACAGTGAGGGGCGACGAAGGTTTTTTCTCGAGTTAAAAAGGAAAGCGAAGACTAAATTGATACACACAAAGGAAAAACCTGGTGTGTATGTATCAACTTGTTGATGGGTTTTTAAAAAAAGAGAAGAACTCAAATAAAAAATAAGAGTTGAAGAAAGCCTGAAAGTAAGTTAAGAAGGCGAGAAACAAACAAGCGCGAAGACCAGACTTAACATTTCAACCAATCAGAACGAAGTCTCACTAAATGTTCGAGAATCACGCAGATAGTTAGTAACCAATCCTATTTTAATTAACTATATATTTATTTTTATCATCTCACCGAAATGTAATTTCAATGAATTAAATCTTATTTTCAACATGAAACCTTATTTTATTTTTGCTATTATTCATTTTCTCATAACAAAGCTATTTACCACTTGTGCCGGTCTATTCTTTTTTTTTCCGTCTTAACTATAAACGTCCTGTTTAAAAAGTAGACGATAGACATATTAGTGTTAGTAAAATTATTTACTTATTTACGTAACGGCTTCACAGCTGAGCCAAAATTGCCATGATTAATAGATAAATAACGTGTGTCTGTGTGTACAAGTGGCAATACATAGAAGTTCGTATGGAAGTTATTCGTATTTATTGCTTGCTGATCTATTAATAATTGCAAACAATCACTATCCAAAATGTATCGACACTTTTTTTCTCCTTTCCACTCCTTTCACATGACTAATTGTACATATTTAATTTTCTTCATTATTGTAGTTTTATCAAATATGATTACCAAAAAGAAAAAAATGCCCCGCCCTGAATTTATTAAAGCATGATAAAATTAGATATTTCGACCATAAAAATATTAGTGTAGGGAGCGATCCGTATTTCACTTGTGTTTTACATACAAAAAAAAAAAAAAATTTAGTTATGGCGAACCTCTTAAATCCAGTCATCAACTCGTAAAAGTAAGTATATTATTTTCTACTGAAACTGGCTCCATTTCATTGGAGAATAATTTGCTCAATATTATAACTTTTCAAAATCATTCGTGTTATATGTTTGTTTGTAAGTGACTAAAAAAATCAAAGTAATCTAGCTTAAAGAATACAAATATATAGTATATATATAGATATATGTATATGTATGTATGTATATATATATATATATATATATATATACATACACACACACACACACACGATGTTGCGCATATATACATGTTTGTACTTGTTTCAATCATTAGAATGCGGCCACGCTGGGGCCCCGCCTTCAAAGACAAGATTGTTTTATTTTTCTGTAAAAATATTTACATTTCAATAGTTTTAATTTCCTCAAGATCATTTTGAAAATAATATTGAATGATCGTATGGTATTAATACAAACAAGATTTAAAACAAATGATAATGGTAATAATTACAATTATCTACGTGCGTTATGCATAAGAAAACTGTGTACAGTCAATATTTTTGTCAGTTATTCTATTATCTCGATATTATTTAGTTGTTTTGATTGTTTTCTTTAGAAATCAATAAAGATGTATTTTTTTTGTCTCTGTTAGCGAAATGTCTGTTGTAATTCAGTCATATGTTAAAATAATTATAAAGATGAAACTCATCGTATAAATATTTAAGTTTTATTAATTCTAAATAATATACTTCAAAATTAATTTCATTGTTTATTTCTCTTGGGTGCATTTGCTTGACAGTTGTTTGATTTTATCGATAAAATTTGAGAAGGGTACCTAATTTGCAGAAAGAAAAAAAAAAGGAAAATTGTGAAATCAAGGAACTCTAAGAGGTCAGTTGGTGGAACAGAAGACGATACAAAACCTAGAAGGAAATGAGTGAGAGTAATGGCTACTGTGTGTGGTGTAACTATGTGAACACTTAGTTGATGAAAATCTCACCAGTGAAACGATAAGCAGGTGATGCTCATCGAATCTGTACAAACATTTGAATAACAAGCCCTCTATCGATTCAGGGAAGCAGTTCAAACAACATACTTTCTAAATGGTCGACTGACAGACGAGCGAATTTTAAATCTCGGAGAAGGAAAAAGGACATGTAAGGGTTAAGGAGAAAAACAGGTCTTTAAAAGTTGAAATTATTTTTGACTTATAAAAGAAGTATTTGAAATATATATTTCTGTATTAAAAAAGTAAAATACGATTATAGGAGGCATGCAGAAACGGAAACAAACACCATTTTCAATTTTTTTCACCCCAAGAAGTGATAGTTTTGACGAGGTGACTCAAAGAACCAAATGTACTGAGCTTGCTCCCCTGTTTCAGTCTAACTTAAGCTACATAATACATGTCTATTATTTAGAATAATAGTTGGTGATTTGAAAGGAGGTGTGAATAGGGAAGAGGAGGTTTCTTCTGACTAGATTACAGGTTCCATTTGTCATTTAATTGATTGCATTGACTAAGGAGTTTTTGTTGTTTTTACTTTGGAAGAATGAAAGTTGACTTGGCAATGAGAACAGTGAAATATTACTTTAAGATCGTTTATGGGGTTGTTACACTGTCTCAATATTTTAGTGTGGTCTGGCACCATACACCTAAGTTAAGTTTATTTTTAAGTAATGATGTTAGTTTTTGTAAAAGGATCATTTACTCTCAAGATTTGTCGGTAAATACAGAAAAAAGTTACATTTAAGATGTTAAAAATATATTTTTCCAAAATCTCTGCCTCTTCACACAAAATGTCTTTTATCATTGTATTAATTCAGAAAGGAATAACTGTTGATAACAAGACAACAGTGATGTCAATAGTCATTTCAAGTTAATGAGAATACATTTTTGAAATTAGTTATGTTCATTTTCAAAGATGTTTCTTTTTATAAATTCTTGGTTGATATTATTTTTTACCTATACTACGAAGTAATATTTATTGAACTGTTTCAGTTCAGATTAACATTGTTTCATTTTGCTTCAAGTTTATTTAATCAACCTTGCCTTACTTATCTATGGAATATGTGAAAAATGAAAACATATTCTTCCAGATTCAGTTTGCTAATAATTCACCACCCTTAATGCTTAAGATTGTTTCAGGTGTTTGTCAACCCCTTGGATAGCCACATAGACCCCTAAGGATCAATACTAATCATTTTGCTGGTCCCTGATCTAAAGTGGCATGTGTAAGTGGACCATCTCAATAAGGCTTTGAAATTCTTTGAAATGGTTATTAGAAACAAGAGAAATTGTGGTACCATTATCGTCATTTTAACATCCACTTTTCCATGCTTGCATAGGTCAGACAGAATTTACCGAGACAAATTTTTTATGGCTAAATACCCCTCTTGTTTGGAAGAATGGTAATATTTCCCCATTGCAGGACATATTTCCAAAGAATGTTTGAAACAAAGGACACAGCTTTTATGACAGTAATAAGTCTTTCTAACTGTTCTGTGATGTCAGAACAAGGTGACAAAAACACATATGTATATACAAGGGGTTACTGAAAGGTTCCTGGCTTTGGGTAAAAGAAAATACAGAAGGATCAGTTAATTATGATTTTATTCAAAATTTTTACACACTTATTGCAGTGGTCCTCTACTCTTTCTAAGCCCTGTAAAAGAAATCGGAAGGTTGTGCCTCTAAACCAGGCCTTTTGTGATACCCTTAAAGCCAGGAACTTTTCAGCACCCCCTCATCTTTATACACACACACACACACACACACGCAAACTGTCTTTGGTTTTCATTAACCAATTCCACTCACAAGGCTTCAGTTACCTTAGGTCTGTAGAAAAGATAATTGCCCCAAGTGATATGCAGGGGTACTGAACCCAAAGCCACATGATTGAGATGTGAACTTCTTAATCACTCAACCATGCCTACACCTTTTTTTCTGAAAACTAGAACTTTAAATGAAATTCAGTTAATTATCCCCAAATTTTAAATTAGAGAATAAAAACATAAATTTTGCTTATTTGTTATTTTTGAAAAATATATAGTTTAAAGACTGTTCATTGATTATATCTATTTCATATTTTTTTTTAATTACAACAGGCTGTCAAATTTTTTTGTTATCAACCCACTCCCATTTAATCTTTTAATAACAAGTATAGATGGAAAATTAGATTACAGTTATATATTCTAGAAAACTAAAATAAATACACAAATATGACATTACTTCTAAATTTTTCCCTTTCTCAGTCTTTTTATATCTGCTATGTCATTCTATACAAAGCTCTGATGAAATATCCTCCACCACAATCTTTCTCTCTCTCTCTCTCTCTCTTTCACTATAAACTTCTCTCCCTCTGTCAGTATCAACCTCTCTCTCTCTTTCAGTAACTTTTCTCTCTTTTCATCTCTCCCCCTCTCTCCGATTGCTCCTTATCCACTCCTCTCGCACTAGCTATCACGTTTTGGTTTAGCAACCCACTGACTTTTGTTAGAATGCCCTCATTATGTTCTCTCTCTTCCCATCTCCACTCATATGGAAACATCCCAGCACATAAAATTGTTATTTTACTAACAGTTCAAGCAGCAATAGAATAAATGCTATGTGATGGGGCAGAAGAGAACTCTAAATTTCTGACAGAACACTTTATCAGAGGTGTGAATTAGAGTTGAAGGATAAACTAAGGAATAAATTGGGATTAATGAAAGGAGAAAGAGACAGGTAACAAGTGTAATATATGAGATATTTAAAGAAGCTTAATATGTTTGAAAAGTTTAGTTAGGTCATTCTAAGACAACCAGCATAAAGTACAGTAGTTAAGTTAATGTTAACATATTTAACATAGTGAGCATCAACAATATTGAATAAAAATGAAATGGGCAGCAAAGGGAAAATGCCAGTGCTGCCTGACTGGCTCCCATGCTGGTGGCACTTGAAAAGCACCATTCGAGCGTGGTCGATGCCAGTGCTGGCTCCCATGCCAGTGGCTCGTGAAAAGCACCATTAAAGTGTGGTCGATGCCAGTACCGCCTGACTGGCCCTTGTGCTGGTGGCACATAAAAAGTACCCAATACACTCTCGGAGAGGTTGGCGTTATGAAGGGCATCCGGTTTTAGAAACCTTGCCAGTAAGTGTACACTTGTAGGTGTAGAAGTATTCAAACAATAGGTTACTGCAATTCATTCATTTACTTTTATGTCTGTTTTTCCTAGCTAGCATGGCTTAGATAAATATATTATTGGAGCATAGTTTCACAGCTGAATGCCTTCCTGTTGCTAACCCTTACCTGTTTCTCAAATAAAGGATATCTTATTCCACACACCAACAGAAACGTCACTGCTTGTAGCTTAGTGACTTTTGGCAATTGGAAACAAACAGCAACACACACACAAGTATACACATATACATACATCCATATATATATATGTATATATATATATATATATATATATATATATATATATATATATATATATTCCAGAGGTGACAAGTTCAAAGAAGTTATGTCCAGCCACTGAGACACGGAGAGTAAGTCTGAAAGTGAATAATTACAGCAATGCCTCAGTATACGAGTTAATTTGTTCCTGGAGATTACTCATAAAGCAGAGCAATAATTTCCCAAAGTAGCAATGTTATAAATTTTATTTTGTTTCCAGAAAAATATTTTACCTATAAATGACAATAAAGCAACAGTAGAATGTAAAGAATATTTGTCGGCTCCAGCTCATATCCAAGCATTGGGTTCGTCAATTTCTATTCAGTCTCCTCGGCTGATGTCTGTGCCAAAAGTGACTTTGGTGTCCAAGTCGATGGTGAAAGAGTCATGGGCAGAACTCGCACGAGATGGTCGGTGCAGGTTGAGGATGTTGAAGACACTCCTTTCTTCTCCTGTGTTTAGCAAAATGAGAAAATACTGACTATGGTTAACAGTACACTTAATAGAACAATATTGAATATCTGTTGATAATGATCAACTAAGACAGAATGAATTTCAGACCACAGATATTTAAAAAAAATTTTCTTTCCTTTTCTATATTATTGAAGAGAGAAGCAGTCCCCATAACCCTTCACAGGGCCTTTGAGACTGGTGGAGTGAAGAAACATATGTCTAACTGGAGACATGGCCTGAAGGCTTGCACTAGAGTGGGCTTCAAGTCAAGGCCATGGTGAGATTTGAAATCAGAATAAATATTGCAAGGAATTTATTCAAATATTCTTCGAGTTCCACAAATGTAATATTTTGGATTATTACGTTATTATTAACTCTAGAAAGGATGATGGGCAAAGTTGAAGTCAGAGCACAGAGAGCTGGAAGAAATACCATAAGCCATACAATCCAGTTTGCTGCTTATTATTAACCCTTTTTGTAACAACTCACTTGAGACCACCCCCTATAATACAAATTTCATTTTAAAATTGATCTACAGTGAAACCTTCAATCAAAATTTTTTTGTGTTCTATGCTCCAGGTTAATAATGACTTATTTTATTGTTTGTCATTATTTTCAACATTACCGTATATACCAATGTACGTTGCACCCCTAATTTAGTGTTAATTCTTGGTACAAAATTTTTCTCTCCATACTTTTAGCTTTGTCTCATGTATATAAGTTGCACCTCAGTTTTTACACTTAAATCAAGCCTGAAACTTACACGCAAATACATTTGGTAACTGAATTAAAAGCAATGTGTTTCAACAAAAATATGGTAATAAAAAATGGTTAATGAATTTTATTTTTAAGCTCATCTAACTTTATTATGCACTCTTTAAACATTCTTCAGTTGTCAGGCATTCAGGATCTGGCTTTTCTTTTTTCTTGTTTTTTGTGTATTTCAAAAAAGATTTCAACCAGAAGTTTAGGAAACCTAAGTACAGCATTTAAGAAAGCATTTCAAACTACTTCATCTAATGTCATATAATTTCGTAGGACCTGAATTATGTTGATACAGAACTCTCCCCCATTTAGTAGAGGACATGTCCCCCCCCCCTTTTTTTCCCCTGGAGCTCAACACAGCTCTACAGCTGGCTGGCTGGATCCTGTCAAACCATCCCAGCCCTACAAGAAGGAAAATGGACATTAAATGATGACAATGATGAGCATGTAGGTCATATCTATTTATAGTACAAATTATTGTTTAGATAAAAATCACAAAATAATCGTTTCATTGTAATCATTGTCAATTTCATTTTCTGATTGCTTCTTATCAAGAACAATGAACTAACTTCTGTATTTAGTCAGACAGTAATCAATACAATGTCTAATTTAGACAACCATGCATGATGATTATTACAATACTGTGTGAACCAACAACATAAAGATTAGATCTTTAATGCAAATGATCGTCATTTAAACAGCCATGTTCTATGTTGGTATGGACTGAATGGTTTGAAAGGATCTTATGGGTCCAAGGACTGCATTGGGTTCCAGATGTTTTCTACATCTGAGATGCCCTTCCTAATGCCAACTACTTCACAATATGTACTTGATGTTTTTTTTTTGCTTGGCATCAGCAGGGTTGAGGGTGCCATGCAGCTTTCAAGACTACACACCCTGATGGGGGAGGAGGGGATTAAAGTATAATGGAAAGGGGTGGAGCTGGAAAGAGATAAATAATAAGGTGAGTAGGGATAGACAAACTAGGTGTGCGGGTGGGTGAGAGTAGCAAGAGTATATGGGGAATGAGTGAAGAGGGGAGGTAAGTGACCACTGTAATGGTTGGGTAGGGCTTCAAGGATGGATGACCTATGAAGCTTGGGGAAGTTAGGGGGTACAAAAGAAAGTAAGGGTGAGCAACAGAATAATAATGATGATATAATTGACTGGGGAGGACGGGGGAGAAGGAGATGATATGTGTTGGGTAGATTGCAGGAGTGGAGTAGGGAGAGAGGTAGGTGTGGTGGAAGAACATTTAATATCTTATCACTCATAGAAAAAATATCACATCATCAAAGTGATTTAAGCCTTTTTCATATAAACTGGCCATATCTGGCCCAAATATTCTACTTGTTTTATGTTCAAACTGACCAGATCCAGTTTCTCACACCCTAGAATGTCATTCTAAAAGTAAGCAATTTCATCATAGATTTAATTGAAAACAATGTGAATAAATAAGCATTACATTTGCCAGAGTAATCTGAAAGCCAATAGGTTAAACTCTTTGTAACACATCATCATGAATAATCAAATATAACTGACTTCAGATCAGGTTGTCCGGGATACAACCAGATATTTGGGAGGGTGGGGAGAAAAAGTGGGTAACATTTAGTTTCCCATGAATAACACAGAGCTTTAATTCATTGGTTTAAAAATGTGAGGAGAAAAAATACCCAAGTAGAGTACTCTTAGAAGAATATCATTATCTTTTCTTTAGTTTACTGCTTATCATTATTCATCAATCAGATTGTGTGTTCAAAAATGAAAATTAGTGAGAAAGTAGACAAAGGTGTCTAAGGAAAAGCTAGAAAGTATGAGAAATAATTAAGACATAAAGAGGGAGAGTGAAAGAGACAATCACATGGACATATGTAAAAGATGATGACATCATGTGACCAATATCATCATCATCATTTAGTGTCCATTTTCCATGCTGGCATGGGTAAAATGGTTTTGACTGGAGCTGGTAAGCTGGAGAACTGCACAAGGCTCTTGTCTGTTTTGGCTTGGTTTCTACGGTTGGATGCCGTTCATAATGCCAACCACTCCATCAAGTGCACTGGGTATCTCTGGCATGTCACAGACAGGGGTGCCTTTTGAGAGTGACCAGCATGAGTGCCTCTTATGCGTCACCAGCACAAGTGCCACTCACATGTCACTGACCACTTCTAGGATTTCACTTAGCTTCCTGTGTCTTCTCAAGCACAGTAAATTGCAGACCATCTGTAGTCACTTTAATATTGTTTCCCTTTGCTTCATAGTATCATAACCAGTAGATGAACTAATGCCATTGACACCACACAGCTTATCTACAGAAACAGCAGAGTCCATTTTCTTTTGCAATGGCTCTTCGTTATCTTGGATCAATATGGATGGGTGTTTATGTCTGACACTTCCACTGATGCTCTCAGTTCTCTCACCTGTAGCAGCCATAGCTAAGGATAACTTTAAGCTCAGGAAGTAGAGTGTCTTTCACAGCTTTGGCATTGCCACTAACACCATTCAGTGTAAATAATGTATGTAAATGCATGGTACATACAACATCACTTATGGTCATGCACTGAAGTAGATTGGCAAGCACAAGAGCACACTCTGAGTCAGATGTTGATCTCTCTTCATCCCATATCAGCATAGACAGCAAGTGTAAAACAATGGTGATAAGGATGCTACCAGGATGGAATGGTAGCATCCACAGTTATAAATATGCTTATTGTTGAAAGCAGTTGTATTAGCACTGGAATCTCTTCCTGCTGTTCTACCTCTTAACCAGGAGAGGCCGGTCAACAGCTAGACAGACAATCAGAGTAGTGTGCTTTGTCCAGGTGCATTTTAACAATGGCTATTTCAAACACATTGTCTCTTGAATCATATATGCCTGTATCTCTATATCGTGCTGGATCGGAATGAAAACTAAATATCGTTATCAAAAATTTAAAACTATGAAATGATTGAATTTTAACCTATTGTTATTCTCTAAAACACCAATATAGACAAACAGGTCATACAACCTAGAATTGGGCTACACTGACCCTTGTATGTATGTTTAGAAAAAAGTTTAGATGCATATTGATTACAAGTTTTTCCACAATCATGTTATTTAATTTGATATTTTTACTTTTCAGATATGACTAGTGGTGCTTTGTCTTTGTTTCCTATTTTTGTTTGAATTCATGTCTAAACATTGATTTTTGTCAGTGTCTTGTTGGCATTGGATAGACTATGAAAAGTTCTTTTTAAATATTGCATGCCATGGCAGAAATGTGGTTGCACATCACTGCTGTAATACGTACTTACATGTAAATATAATTATTTCAGGATTCATTTGAATGAAGCTATTTTAATAATAAGGACACTAAATTAGGTTTGCGCTTAGCATATCTGTGTATATACCATATAGAAACATTCACGTATTTATCAATATGGATATGTCCTAACACTCACATATACATACACATGAACAAATCAATATACCTATATACACAAGTATACAGGTCTATGAAATTATATACACATACATACTGGCATGTTGCTTCATGATCCACTGTAAGATCTACATCCAGACCTGGAACCTTCTCTACGTTTTATATATATATGCATGTGTATATTGATTTATGAACTCCCACCCATGCTAGCATGGAAGGTGGACATTAAATGATGATGATGAACTTGTTACCCGACTGCTGTTGAAGGAATGATTATAGTTATTATGTAAGTATGGTGGAGGTATTAACTTTAAAAACAACCTACAGAGTATCTGTTCCAAGAAGTTCTTTGCATCTGTGACTTTGTTATGTAATTCTTCATGAAATATCTATTGTCAAGGACAAACAGTTGCTTAATGACCAGGCCTTTCTGATCCTGCCAGATTAATTCTTCCTTAGAAAACTATTTAATTAGTTGGTACTTTTGAATCTCTCTCTCTCTTTCTCCCCACGCCTGTTGTATTTGCATTGACATGCCATGCCTGTTGTACTTGCACTGACAGTCATGCCAAAGTCTCAAAAATCATGATGTAGCAGTGATTTTCCATTGCAATTGGCTGGGTTATTTACAATTCACTCTGCTACTTTAATTTTCCTGTACTTAACCCTTGAGGCAGAGGAATTGGTTCACATGCAATGGCCTGGCATTCTGTCCAGTATGGAATATTTTTGGTGAAATATTCTTTTTTGAATTGTGTTTTAGCACTTAGTCTCTATCCAACCACTGTGCAGAACACTTGCTATTGTTGAATAGAATTCATTTTTCATCACATGTAACAATACGATGCAAAAATGGTTCATTTTTATGCTATGACAGTAAAGAACAGCAAGTTTGAAGATGACATGTCATTTGATGCCGATTTAGTTCGTGTGGTACCCACTTGTCCAACTTCTTTACCTTGCTGATTTGTTTCAGATGGTCCAATACAGTTGGAATCGAAGCATCAAACCTTGCTGCTAACTCACGCGTAGTTTGAAATGTCTCCACTTCCACTATGGTTCCCAGCTCATCATTATCTACCTTGGTCTCAGGTCTACCATGGGGCTGATTTTCAAGAGTAAAGTCACCAGACCAGAACTTCTCAGACCATCAACATACAGTGCACTCATTCACCACATCTTCACCAAACCCCTCATTGATGTTTCAAGCTGTCTGAGATGCATTGGTTCCACAACGGAACTCATATTCATAAACAACTCGAATTTTTTATCTATCCACAGGTTCACAAAAAGTGATTTACAAGAGAAAACTCAGAATATAATCAGACACCATGAATTGCATTTCAAAAAGTGATGATGTAACTCTTCAATGTTGTAAAACAAAGAATTGTCAGGATAAAGCATTAGAGTTAACGACTGTCAGATTTGTACATAAGAAAATCAGATATTCCATTCTTAATGATCTGATCCATTGACCTGAGTGATCAACAGGTACTTATTTTACTGTTCCTGAAAGGATGAAAAGCGGAGTCAACCTCAGTGGAATTTGAATTCAGAATGTAAGGACAGACGAAATGCCATTAAGCATTTTGCATGGTGTCTAACAATTCTGTCAGCTAGGTGCCTTATCTTGGATAAGACTATTGATCTGGCTATGATTTGGTGCAAGTGTGGCAGTGTGGTTAAGAAGCTTGCTTCCAACCACATAGCTTTGGGTTCAGTCTCACTGTGTAGCACCTTAATCCCTTAGCTATACCTGCACTTATCATAAAAGTATTTCTCTAAACCTTTTACTTTTAGAGAAAGGAATTAAAAAGAACATTTATTATTTTTTTCAATATAATTATGTTATTTTATATTTTAATATCTTTTATATCACATTTTGTGGATCAGTTGCTGCATTTCTGGCAGCAAGAGTAATGAGGGATTATCTGTACAACTCAAATAGAACTAATACTACTATATAGAGTGTTCCTATTTGAAAGCACCTGTTCTTTTTACCTCTTTTTCCATTGAGAAAAGAGACGCATATTTATACATAAAACAAATTCTTAATTTACATTTACTAAAATTCACTTGTTAGCCATTAGTCAACCTGAAGCTTAGATGGAAGACATTTGCCTGAGGAGCAGCATGGTAGGATTGAACCCTAAACCAAGTGGTTGTGAAGTGAACTTCTTGATTTTGCATGTGATCCTTATTTAGAAACCAAGCTTATGCTTTGGTTTGGTGTGGAGCATTTCAGAAGAGTATTCAATCCTGTATGGGAGTGTTTAAGTCATGAAGGAGGAAGTGAGTAATGCATTAATTTCAAGTTTAATTAGTCTCTACTTTTATTACACAATGGTAGAGGTCGGGTGCAGTGGTAAGTATCCAAGTGTTTTTGATGAGCACTTCTGGAGAATGTGACTGTACTCAGTTGGTGCTCTGAGTTTGGTGTTAATGTACTCTTTAAATCTCTGATTTTCCACCAAAATTCATATGGATTCTGTTGATTCATTTCTGTATTTTAGTAAGATATTCTGAAAAGAGCAAAAAGCAACTGAATCATGTTGATCCTTTATTGAAATATTAATTTTAACAAAGCCATTGTGTGTTGAATTACATCAATTGTTTTATTCATCCTTCTCTTTCTCTCTCTCATGCCTTGTCTCCCTTTTCCTGACTATCAGTTTTTTAATTGTTATATTGGATTGTGTTTTACATAAAGGTCATGCTTTGTTTGAATTGTGTTACTCTGCAAATATTTAAGCTCAACATTAAATATCAAATGAAAAGAAAGCGGCTTAGGTCAAAATATGTATGACCTTCCTGCTATTCAAGAACGATTGATTGAGGGCAAAACTGGATAAATTTGACTTGATTAGAAAACATTGAAACAAAGTTTTTCATGCTCATTGCTGCTGAAAATGTTTTTGTGTGATTTGAAGCGAAAGAAAAGTTACAATATAAAAGTGAAGTATTTATTATGTTTTGTTTGTTCATTTAGTTTTTTGACTTTTTTCAGTTCATTGGACTACAGCCAATCTGGTTCTTATACTCTCGGTTTCTTTTGATGAACAGCTAATTTATAAGGGCGTTAACAAAGCAACGCCAATTTCCAAGTGGTTGCGGGACAACACAAAGACACACACACACACACACACACACACACACATAAATTTGTTTATATCTATTGTCATCATTATTTACCATGTGCTTTTCTATGTTTACATGGGTCAGATGGAATTTGTTGAGGCATTCTGCAGCCAGGTCCCCTTCCTGTTGCTAACCCTCGCTTGTTTCCAAGCAAGATGATATTTCCTCAAAGCCAGGCATGTTTTTCACTGCAGACTGGAAATGAATAACTCACTTGTATGAGTGATGCTGTTTACAACCATTATAGACAAAGGTGTGTGTGTGTGTGTAAACACATGCACACACACACACATCTACATGACAGGTTTCTTTCAGTTTTTATCTATGAAATCCACTCACAAGTTTTTAATCAATTTGGGGCCATAGTAGAAGATGCTTACCCAAGGTGCTGCACAGTGGAACTGACTCTCAAATTTATGTGATTAAGAGGAAAGCTTCTTAACCACACACTCACACTTGCACCTATATACATATATATATATATATATATATATATATATATATATATATATATATATGTGTGTGTGTGTGTGTGTATATAAATCCAAGAAAGTTAGGGGTTGTGAATCCAACCCACTAAGGGATAATATCTATCCAATATACTGCTGGAAAAATACCCAAATATTATTACACTAGTGTTTTTCCTTCGTATTACCAAGTGCAATAAATGGGGGCAGGCAAAAGGATATTTTACCCATGGACAGGCGAGACAACTCACCCCAGATTCCATTCAGGAGTGATGGACTTCCATGTTTTGCTGTTTTTGTGGCTTAATAATATCACATCCCCAAACTGAATTGGAGGCAAATAGACTGCCAGTCACGCTTATTGGCAACCCCACTAGTGCTGATGGCATGAGAAAAGCCCTCAGTACACACTGTAATGTAGTTAGTGTCAGGAAGGGCACCTGGCTGACAGTAGATTTGATGCTGCCATGCATCTCCCTGGATCCTGTCAAACCATTCAGCCCAAGGCAGCATGAGAAATGGACATTAAATGATAGTGATGATGATGATGGTGTATGCGTGTGTGTGCTCACAACAATGTTTATATTCCACATCCATCACTCCTTGAGCAAATAGTAATGATGTGGACATTATGACAAGTCACTTTGTGCCTTTGAAAACCTGTAGAATAAAGAAATTTCTAACTTGAAAAACAGATATGGGTTGGTGACAGTCGGAGCATCTAGCCATAAAATCCTGCTTCAAATAATTCCCTTCCAAAGCCATATTTATCAAGGATAAACAGACTCAAACACATAGAAAAAAGACGGTTTTATATAATTCTACTTTATACATGACAAATTATCATCTTCACAGATTCAGAAGTCAAAAATAATTGAATATTTATATAGCCTACATTACTATAATTAGCTGTATGTAGCACTAAATATTGCACTTTTGTATATATATATATATAGTTTCTGTTATTTTATATATGTTTAGTTGTTTTTTTGCTTGCCTAACATAAGAACTTTTCCATATTATAATGCTTGGTTGTTTTCTGGGTTGTCAAAATATTTTCCATATGATGGTTCTAAGTGGAGACATTTATTTGATTACAGTGGAAAGCGTGTTTTAGATTTTCTAATAATGGGTTTGTCTTCAACACCAATCAGGATATTACCATTAATGTTTAATGTATTTACCCATACAATATAGTTTTTGGTAGTCACTAATTTCCAATGCTTTTTACCCAATAAATTTCCAATATTTAGAGAAATGACTGTTTCCAAATCTTTCTATGCATTAATTATGTTGCCATTATTGTCTTTTGTGTGGGTTCTTTTTTCCAACTAGAAATTCTTGAGCCCATGGCCAGTCCATTGATGGCTCTGTTTGTTCTACTAAAAGGACTCCAAGGTGAAGTTCCAGCATGGCCATTGTCCAATGATTGAAACAAGTAAAAGCTAATTAATCCTACAATGTAAATCATTGACCCATGTAAATCCTGCAGACAGACATAATTATTGCAGTTGATTGTATCTCTCTATTTCTCTAGACTCTAATCTAATTACATGAAGGAGAAGCTCCCCACTGGCCACGATACTGTGAAAATGGAAGCCTTTCTTATTCCTGCTCCATTAACTCAATCGCATGGAGAATATGTAATGTCTTAATTTTTCCTCATTTTTCTCTCTACTTCTGCATTAATAACCTGACCATTTCCAGCTAACAACACTTCTTGTATCTTTAATCTCTTTCCACTTATAACCCTCAAATTTTCTGCCTGTTTTATGTTCAAACTGGTCAGATCCATCTTCTTACACCTACCCTATAATGTCATTCTAAAAATAAACAATCACACCATAAAAATCTTGAAGCTATGAGATAATGGAAGATTATTTCAAAACAATTATTTCAAAACAAATTACATTTGACAGAGGAACTGAATGCTAACAGTTAAATGTCTAACTATCCTACTTTGATTTTTTTTCAGTCCCTCCTAGAAATAACAGCAAATCTGCAAATCATACCTTCCCATGCTAAAAAAAAGTGACATGTTGGACAATGTAGTCCTGAGTGTACAAAAAGACAGGATGGTCATGTTTGGAACATCTATGATCATATGTCTAATCTTGAGCTAGACATAAAAACTAACTAATTAGTAAGAATTACCAGTCTTTTGGTAACAAAGTCCCAATAACTTAGTCATTGTAAAACAATATCCTGTCAAAGTTCTTTCCAGCAGACATAGCTAAGTCACAACTCTTCTAATTATAAGTTCTTCATATTCATAGTCTTTACTGTCACAATTGTATTATATGTTTCTTAAGTATTTCTAATGACAACTAAAATGTCCGCATTAATTAAGAAATTTGTAATGGAATGCTATTGTATATGGAGGCTGCACCTCTATAAAATAGCATGTACAGTACATGATCATCCTATTTATGATGTAGGGTCTAAGTCAGCAACAGAATTGGCAATTTAATTAATTGACATTAATCATCTCCACACTCCTCAATTGTGATTAAGATATTTACTTCATAAACATGTGTTTTTGGGTTCAGTCTTATTACACAGCACTTTAGGCAAGTCTTCAACTATACCCCCCCCCCCCCCCACCAGGCACATCAAAACCTTGTGATTGGATTTGGTAGATGGATAGTGAAAGAAACCATTGTGGGTGTATGTGTGTGTGAGCATGTTTGTGTCTCCACGTAATTGTTGTAAATAAATGTTAATCTCATGTAATGAGTGTCATGGCTACCAGTCTTCCATGAGAAACCTGTCTGGCCAAAATGTTTTGCTTGTTTTATATTGAAACTGACTAGATCTGGCCTCTCACACCAGCCCTACAATGTCATTCTAAAACTAAGCAAGCACATCATCGAAATCTTTAAACTATAAGATGATGTGTAATCAATTTAAAACAATGTGAATAAATAAACATTGCATTTCACAGATAATCTGAATGCTAAAGGTTAATGTCCATATTCCATGCTAGTAAAAGCATACACTTCCATTTGTATCAGTACACTCCTGCTTCAAAATGGAATGATTAACAAGGCTTTGTAGCTGTAAAAGACCTGTTATGATGTCAAAACTATCCAAATATCTTCCAACATGTTGAAAGGTATCTTAAAAAAAAAAAAATACACATCCTGGCTAAATAAGTTAAGACTTGCTTGTTATAACAATAATTGATAACATCATAGAGTAAGATGTAAACTATTAGTGAAAGCACAGTGGGGTTGTTAAAATGTTTACTTCACAATTATGTCGTCTCAGGATCAATCTCACTGCACAATACCATGGACAGAGGTCTTCTGTAGTTCCATGTTGTCCAATCTTTTGTGAGCTATGTTCCCTCTAAATTTTTTGCAGTAGGTGTGGGGCAGAAATTTACATCATGTGCAAATTTTGACTTTCTTTGCAAAGTATGTGTGCATCTACGCAAATAACCATTGCACAAATTTTTTCAATTAAAAAAAAATTGTATTTCATCTTGCAAATGTTGTATGCACACATTTTTGTACTTTCCCTATTAAAATGTGTACATGTGCAGAACTTATGGGAACACTGCTTGTGAGTGGAACTGTGTGTGTTTGTTACACATATCAACGAGAAAATTGGAAATAAACTGGTGCATCAAATAGTAATACCTTGTGTTGTTTATTCTCACAGCCTTGTCCCTTTCCTCTGTAACATTTGCACAGACATGCCTTTGTCACTCTCTCCATTATAAATGCAGTGAACCAGTGATTAATAAATTAAGAACATGTAACTAACAACAATATTGTTTATAATATTACGTCAAGACAGCTGCACTTTCAATGTTTAGTTCATGTCTTTTCCTCTATTGTAAGTACCATGTAGCCAAATAGTTCACAACCACAAGGTTCTAGGTTCAATCCCATGGCATTTTCGGCAAATGCCATTTTCTATAGCCTCATGTTGATTCATTACTTTCTGAGTGAAATTTAGTTGACAGAAACTGTACAGATTGTAACAACAATTCAAAAAGGACCACCTTGTCACATGCCTCTTGACCCAGGGCAGCACTACCTCCTCCAGGCACTTGATGTAGACCTCCATTTTGAGTGTGAGGCCATGTGGGAAGATGAATGGAGGCATAACGTCGCCATCACTGGTAATCACTCCAAAAACCATGATGTTGACTGGATGTTTGATTTTTATCACTCTCCATACATGTCCTCAGATTGACACCCAAACACTCTGAAATGTTCATTTTGGAGCTTCTGGCACGAATACCAAGCAGTACAGCATATTATTCCCAAATTTCTGACAGAATGAATTGTGTCATGGTGCTATTTTTCTCACAAATGGTGCCCAACTGACCCTATGATACTGTGTAGTCAATAAAATCAAAAACAAACAATGCACATGTGCAAAATTAGAAATATAAAATGGCGTCAATTTATCCATCGCACCCTGTAGGTAATAGAATTTGACAGGATCTGACTGTATGAATCTCTAATGTCAGTTTTGACATGGTTTCTATGGCTGGATACCCTTTCCAATGCCATCCACTTTAATATGTGTATTGCATGCTTTTTTCATGCTGTCAGCTCTAGTAAAGTTTCCAAGTATGGATAAGGCAAAAGAAGAACAGGGAAAAGCCCCTGTGATTAAGTGATGGGAGTATTTGTGATGGTGAGGTGCTTTTATGCCAGTTGTTGAAAGGTTAAAATATGATAGCAGTGTCTTTGCCATAGACTAGATACCTGGTTTACCTATGTTAAATGAAAGCACTTGTGCTAGTGTCATGTAAAAAGCACTTGTGTCTGTGCTATGCAAAACGTATCCATGGTGGTGCCAGGTAAAATGCACCCCATCTACCCTGTTAAGTGGTTGACAATAGGAAGGGCATCAAGCATTGTAAGAACGATGCCAAAACAGACAATGAAACCTGGTGCAACTCTTGGCTTGCTTGTTCTGGTCAAACCATCCAACCCATACCAGTATGGAAAATGGACATTAAATGATGATGGTGGTGGTGGGTGGGAAGAAAACAAAGATGGTTGTGATGGGATTATTTTTATAACAAGAGTTTTCTAATCTACATTATTATTTTCTTAATCTTCTTTTTAATGAGTTTACTGTCTTCTCAAACATCTCTTCATCATTTCATTTCATGTACTTATAGAGCAGTGAGTTTGCAAAGTCATTAGATTGCTGGGAAGAATGTGTTGCAGTATTCCTTGTGACTCTCTATGCTCTGAGTTCAAATCCTACCCAGGTCAGCTTTGGTTTTTATCCTTTTGGGGTTGATAAATAAACTCCACTCAATACTAAGGTCAATTCTTCTTTCTCTCTTGAAGAAATCAGCTGTGTTCTGACCTGGAGAAGGAAGAGTTCTACCAGGCTTAAGAATGACCAAGAGTCACCCTATGTCACAGTGACATTCTCTACAATTCCATCAGGAGTTGAGATCCCAAAGAAAACAAAGGAATGTATTATATACTCTGTTAATATTGGGTTTCTTTTTTCTTTTTTTTCACTTCAGATTTAATCATTTCCAGATATTTCTCTCCCTTTCTACCCCACTCTTTTTTTTCCTTTTTGGCTTTAGTATTGCTTTTCCATTCAGATCTTATCAATTATTCACTGCATATTACTTGTTTTTCTTGTAAATAACGCTCAAATACTTTATACTCCTAAATAACTTAGTTTATCTAATCTTGCTCTCTTGTATAGAGTCATATTTCATATCATGTTTTACTCATCTCTTCTGTTTACTCTGTTATTCCTGGTTCTGCTATAAATAGGATTTAAAAATAGAGTTGTATTTCTAATCTAAAACATCTTTCAATTAAAATACTTCCTCTGTAAGCTTGTGAATGCATAAATTTTAATTAATTTTCTCCAAACTTTGTTTTAGTGTTTAAAAAGCTATTAATCTAAATTTTTGTTACAAATATAATGATCTAAAAATAAAAATAAAACAGTTGTAAAATGGCTTAGTTGCTATAGAGATATTTAAGTACAAGTACAACTGGTGTGTGGATGGTGGGTGGGATACAGGAAATATATACATGAAACATAAAGAGTTCTGTAAGACAAGAATGGAAAATATTTTCTAAGTTATTAATTAGTAGCAACACTGACATATATAGCTTATGAAAAAGTTTTACTAAAATTCTAAGTGAACAGTTAACAAGTGAACATCCGGATACTTTGTTTAACTGAGAAAGTGAATATTAGAAAATGAAGATTGAATTTTAGGAAGTTTACTGCATACGTGTAATAAGAAAGGTCAGTGGAAAGATTCTGTTTAATTTTTTTATAGTTTATAAAAATTTGTAAGTAACAGAATCAAATTAATATAGATATAATTTTATTTTTGTGTGTGTAGCTATGAAGTAGTTTAGCTATAACATTATGCTCCTGCAAACACAGGAAGACATACAGCTTGAGATTTGGAAGCTTAAGTAGGAATTTTAAACTTGATTTTCTTTTTAATCCTTTAGCATTCAGATTACTCTCTCAAGTTTATTTATTCATGTTGTTTTTAATTAATCATAAATTACCTTATAGCTTTAAGATTTCGATGATGTGCTTCTTTATTTTTAGAATAACATTGTAGGGTTATTGTGAGAAGCCAGATCTGGCCAGTTTGAACATAAAACAGGTTGAATACTTGTCTGGATATGGCTAATTTAAATGCTAAAGGGTTAAAGATTAACCCTTTTGATACCAACCTGCCTGACACCAACTGTGGTCTTGTACTACAAACTTTCTGTTTTCAAGTGATCTAGAATTAAAATCTTCCATTAAAACTTCATGTTAATTTATGCTATGAACACCAGCTTAATTTGATTACTGTTTCACTAAATTAATTAAAACAAATTCAGTTTTGATGTATGTTTCAACAGAAATACGGTAATGAAAGACTTTAGTAGTAAATATGTGTCTTTTTTTGTGTTTTCATTCGTTCATTTTATTCATCTGTGTAACTCATTTATTTTTCAAACCAGTGAGCGAGCCACTGTGGGGAAGTTTAACATGCTGGAAATAGCAGCCAACTGCTACTTCATTTCACACCTTGCTGTCTTTGAAAAAGGATGATGTAGTACTAAGTAAAGTGTGTCTGAAATAAAGACTGGATGGGCATGGCTGGAATGCATTTGATCTTAGGTATGCTCAATCAGACCTGATCTAGGAATAAATGATAAGTCTTGGTAATTTTAACTGAAATTTTTTCAATTTTTATAAAAAGAAGTAAAAACAAAACATTTAAAAACATGGCAAAGTTATTTTCTGCTGATTTTTAGAAACAATTTAGGGAAAAGGTGATTAGTACTGGCAGACTTCTATAGAATTAACTAACACGAAATGGCCTAGAACAAAGGGATCACCTTTTCTTTAGGGCACACAAAATTTTACCAATTTTTTACAGGAATTCACATCAAGCCCTTGAAAATAAAAGATAGGTCTAATAACAATTTCCTACTCAGTCCTTTATTTTGTCTTCTCTTATTTTTCATTGCTTTCTTTCTTTTGCCATTTATTTATCATGTTCTATTCAGTAGTCCTCTTTTGATCCTCTCTTCCTATTTCTTAGCATCTTTCTTATCTACACCAACATCCACTGTTGGCCTCTTTCTTTTTTCTTGCTTTCTCCTTCCGTTGAAGCAACGCTATGCTACTGCAGTATATGTATAACTTTCCTATAACATAACACACACACACACACACTCACACACACATGCTACTGTTCTTGCTGGCGTTTCATGAATAGCCTTTACTACTTCTTCAGTTCTGTTTAATTCGCCATCTCTTCTGCAATTACTGCTTGACTACAATAAGGTTTGATTGTTCTTTATCCTGTATCAGCAGTTTCTATTTTAGTTACATAGTTTGCTTAAGAAAATAAACAAAAATATCTTATATCTTAAAACGTTTTCAAGGAAAAGGTTGACGATAGTGTTCAAGTTTTAGCTTGCTCCTTTTGTAAAACTGACGAAAGCAAGCAAGCCAAAACTTCAAAGTCACTGTCAAAAATATATCAATCCTTCAGTTTAATGTTAATTGTTTTTATACATTTAACTTCAGATAAAAACAAGTATTAATAAAATATTTTATATTAATCTACATTTGATCCAAGGAATTTGTATATAATATAATAATCACCATTTCAAAAATCATTTAAAGTAAACTAAAAGGCTCTTTCTGCTAGATATAACAGTCAAAATCTCTGTAAGTCATCATCTTAAAAAAAATAAATAAATAAGAATGATCTTTTAGATAATGTAGTCATAGATACATTGTGTCTGAAAAGAAAAGGGAATGGCTGGTCATGGCAGGAAGACTTTCGATCAGAGTTTTGATCATCGATCAGAATCAACTTAAACTTCAACAATCACCACCACTATTGAATTTATCATTATAATCTGAGGAATTCTTTATAAATGTGAGGAATTAATGTGTGAGACATCATTATTTTTTTTTTAGGAATTATGGTGGTGTTCTAGCAGAATCATTAGCATGCTGGGCAAAATGCTTAGCAGCATTTCTTCTAGCTTGAAATGCCACTGAAGTTGACTTTGTCTTTCATCGTCTTTGGGGGTCGGTAAAATAAGTATCAGTTGAGCAGTGATGTCAATGTAATCAGCTTGCCCCTCCTCTCAAAATTCCTGGCCTTATTCCAAAATTAGAAAGAATGATTTCTTGTAGGAATTATGTAAAGGAAAGATAACTGAATATTAATTGCTGGCAAGAACACAGTATTTTGTTTCACAACCATAATATACTACCAAATATGTTAAAAGTTTAAAAATCAATATTGTGCCTTATCTTGTGTTAGCAGTGCAATATTCTCACTTTTAAGTTTGTCTTAATTGTCGCAACTTGCAGTGTTGGCTCTGAATTCTATAGGAAATAAGCTTAAAAGCTAGATCACTGAATATCTTTGTGTCTTTTTTCTGAAGAACTACCAACTAAATTTCACATCTTTTTATTTTATAAATCCTGTGGTATAAACTTTTACTTCATTATACAAGACTTAAGTCTTTGCATTTAACCCTTTTGATAACAACCTACCCAAGACTGCGTCTTGTTCTGTGATACGAATTTCCTGTTATAAATTGACATGGAATTCTAATGGAAGGTTTTCATTTACACCACTTCAAAACAGGGACTTTATATCACAGAACCAGTGGTAGTCTTGAGTGGTTGGTTTCAAAAGGGTTACCAAAGAAATTTATGTTTTCTCCATTTTCATTACTCTTAGTATTTTTTCCTTTGGGCAAGAAAATTCTAATTCAATTTCATTGCATCTTCTTTCATTTCCATATTATCTTACAGTTAGCTCAGGTTTTTAAGAAATTCATCTTGTTTCTACACTCACTATGGTATTTTTAGTACTGACACCAACATATATCTTATATGTTTAAACAAATAATTTAAATCATGTAATCTGGCTAGAAGAAATTTTGAAATTGTATTGAATTAACTGATGGCAGTATTATTTAGACAAACGTAGCAAACTGACAAAATCGTCAGTACATTGGACAAAATGCTTAGCAACATTTCATTTTGTCTTTACGTTTAGAGTTCAAACTCTGCCAAGGTCAACTTTGCCTTTCGTCCTTTCAGGTTCGGTAAAATAAGTACCGGTGTAATTGACTTATCCCCTCCCCCAAAATTTTTGACCTTATACCAAAATTTGAAATTATTATTTAGACAAAGCTGAAATGTATTGAGAAGTTTTGTGGCCTTTTTTCCTTTTGTTACACAGTGTATTAACTCTTTCATTATTGTATTTCCTTTGAGATGCTCTGTGTTTCTTTCAATTAATTTTAAATGTAACAAAGAATTTAGTAAAATAACTTAGTTATCATTAAGCTAGTGTTAGGAACATGAATTGTGACTAAGGTTTGGTGGAAGATTTTAATTCAAAACTTATGAAAACAAGACATTTGTACTACAGAGCCAGAGGCAGTTTTAGCTGGGTTGGTATTGAAAGAGTTAATGTTTTTGGATTAAAATGTGTAAACCTAGTCATCAAGTTGACTGGGCGAACAAAAAAATGCTTTGTAGAAACCAGATACATTGTTGGCTTTGTTTTTGTTTTTTTCTGCAAGTGGTGTTTACTATTACGTTATAATGACTAACTCGAGTGCTGACTGCATGTGTGTGTTGCTGCACGTGCATATTGTGTGTGTATATATATCATCATAAACAGCATCTCAGCATCCACTTTTTCATGTTTACATGGGTCAGACGAAGTTTGTTGAGGCAGATTTTCTACAGCTGAATGCCCTTCCTATCACCAGCCTTCACCTGTTTCCAAGTAAGATATAGGTTCTCATGACCAGGCATATTTTTATTGGAGGCTGGAAACAGAACACCACTTTCATGAGGATGATACATCTTTATAATTATCATGCGATGTCAAGACAAGGTGGCAGCACACACACAAATCTGTATGTGTGTATATATGACAGGGCTATAGAAGACATTTACTCAAGGCCCCACATAATGGGACTGAAACTGGATGATTATATATATATAGACGTAGGAGTGGCTGTGTGGTATATATAGGCGCAGGAGTGGCTGTGTCGTAAGTAGCTTGCTTACCAACCACATGATTCTGGGTTCATTCCCACTGCATGGCACCTTGGGCAAGTGTCTTCTACTATAGTCTCGAGCCAACCAAAGATGCTGGTGTGTTTACGTCCTCGTAACTTAGCGGTTCAGCAAAAAGAGACTGATAGAATAAGTACTAGGCTTACAAAGAATAAGTCCTGGGGTCGATTTTCTCGACTAAAGGTGGTGCTCCAGCATGGCCGCAGTCAAATGACTGAAACAAGTAAAAGATATATTATATATATATATATATATATATATATATATATATATATATATATAATATATCATGCCGGTGGCATGTTAGAAAATCATTTGAATGATTTTCTAATATGCCACCGGCACAAGTGCCAGTAAGGTGACGCTGGTATATATATATATATATATATATATATATATATATATTGATATTGTTTATGGTGTTTATGTCTATGGGTGCTTCAGTAGAATTCACTCTGTTGCAAATATTCAAGCAAGGGCTCCAGTCTAAGAATAACTTCCCCCTTTAATCCCAGTAATCTTGAAGGTTCTGAAAAATCTTATGAACACTACCCTTCATCCGCTGTTGAAACCATGACAAATATACAAACTAAGCCCAAATGAAAGAGTGTTCAATGGCAAATAGTGAGTACAGTAATCCCTCACCATATATCATGGTTCACCCATCGTGGTTTATTATTTAAGCTTACATCGATTCCTCCATGGTGTTGTTTTATATTTATAATAAAATAAACATATACAAATTATAAATATAATAATAAAAAAATATACAGTACAATACTGTTTCTACTTTGCGAATTTTTACCTATGGTGGTGGGGTTTTGGAATGTAACACCCATGATAGTCAAGGGATATATTTAACCTGTAGATGTAGTTTATCGAGATAAATCTCATTTAAGATTTCTGATTGTAATATCTCCCATCTTGCTTGACAGAGTACAATATCAGCAACAGTGATCAGTTATTTGTGGTTAAGGTTTGACTGGAGGAGCCATTGAAGTGTACAGGACAAATATGGCAAGTAGTAGCCCAAGGAATGGCAACAGTTCTTGTTTTAGATATTGAACACAAAATCAATTTCTACTGTAGATGAGAGAGGGTTAGAATCTGTTATATGGTTTTTGAATGAGAACTACTGAGTTATATCAATACCAGGGGCTCTATAAGTACCAAAGATGTACTGGTGTTGTTATAGTTTGATATAACTATAGATTTATTTATTTATACTTATCCCACTCCAAGTTTGTTGTTTTGTTTCTCTATTGTGTCAAGTACGTAAAATTGAGGCTATTCATTCTCCAAATAACTCTACTCTGCTTAACATGACATTGAAACTTAATATGAAACAATTTAGTCAAACAGGTGATCATCTTTCATCAGATATCTCTATACAGAGAATGTGGATTATAATGTTGGCTAAAATAATGAACTTGTTCAGGACACTGCAATAGCAGCAAACTTTTCTTTGTCTGATTTTCATTCACAACCTAATTTCTATCATTAGAGAAAGCTTTCTCTGATGCTTATGGAAATACATTTATTCTTTTAGTCTATATTCCAATTGGAATTATGTCACCTAGGTAACATCAGCACACACTATAGTCTGACTAAAGCTGTATGTGTAGATACATAGTGTTTGTGTGTATGAGTGTGTGTATATTATAGAACATCTGTCATATTTGCTTAACATATGGGTTTGAGTTCCATGGGTAAACTTTGACCTTTTTCCATCCAAGAAGTACTTTAATCTAAATATTCTCACCCTATTGTTTATAGCATTTTCTATCTCAAGTTCCACCATTAAAAATAATTTACTAAATATATACATATATATATGAGCGTGGCCGTTGCCAGTACCGCCTGACTGGCCTTCGTAGGATTTTCGAGCGAGATCGTTGCCAGTGCGCCTGGACTGGCTTGTGTGGGTGGCACATAAAAGACACCATTTCGAGCGTGGCCGTTGCCAGTATCGCCTGACTGGCCTTCGTGCAGGTGACACGTAAAAGCACCTACTACACTCTCTGAGTGGTTGGCGTTAGGAAGGGCATCCAGCTGTAGAAACTCTGCCAAATTTAGATTGGAGCCTGGTGTTGCCATCCGGTTTCACCAGTCCTCAGTCAAATCGTCCAACCCATGCTAGCATGGAAAGCGGACGTTAAACGATGATGATGATGATATATATATATACACACACACACATACACACACATACATACATAGGCGCAAGTGTGGCTGTGTGGTAAGTAGCTTGCTTACCAACGTACAATAGTTCACTTGTACTGCGAGGTTCTCCTATATTATCTTTTACTTGTTTCAGTCATTAGTAGACTGCAGCCATGCTGGAGCACTGCCTCGAAGAATTTTAGTCGAATGAATTGATTCCAGTATTTATTATTTCTTTTTAAGCCTGGTACTTACTTTATAGGTCTCTTTTGCCAAACTGCTAAGTTATGGAGACATTAACATGCCAACACTAGTTGTTAAGTGGTGGTGGGAAACAAACACAAACAAATACACACACATTTAGATACATATATAACATCATCATCATGATTATAATCATCCTTTAACATCCGTTTTCCATGCTGGCATGGGTTGGATGGTTTGATCTGTGTTGGCAAGCTGGAGAGCTGCACCAGGTTCCTGTCTGATTTAGCTTGGTTTTTACATCTGGATGCCCTTCCTAACTCCAACTACTCTACACTGTTTGCTGGCTGCTTTTAATGTGGCACCACATGAGTGCTTGTATGTGGCACCAGCACAAGATTCTCACAGTCCAATCCTCCTCACCAGGGGCTATGGCCTTAACACTTATATCATCATCATCATCATGATTTAACGTCCATTGTCCATGCTGGCATGGGTTGGATGGTTTGACAAGAGCTAGCAAGCTGGAAGGATGCACCAGATTCCAGTCTGATTTGGCATGGTTTCTATGGCTGGATATCCTTCCTAATGCCAACCACTCCAAGAGTGTAATGGATGCTTTTACATGCCACTGGCATGGGTGCCATTTTTGTGACACCAGTATCTGCCACAACTACAATTTAACTTGGCTTGATGGGTCTTCTTCTCAAGCACAGCATATATATATCATCATATAACATGTGTTGTCCATGCTAGCATGGACTGAATGGCTTGACCAGGGCTGGCAAGCTGGGGAGCTGCAACAGGTTCCTGTCTGATTTAGCTTGGTTTCTACAACTGGATGCCTGCCCTTCCTAACTCCAATCACTTTACAATGCTTGCTGCGTGCTTTTAATGTGTGGCACTACATGAGTGCTTGTACGTGGCATCAGCATGAGTACTTTTTACATGGCACCAGCACTGGTCTCTCATAGGCCAGTCCTCCTCACCAGGGTTTCTTAACACTTCTGCTGTGGAGGACAGGTCTTCTTGAGTATAGCAAGGCATCAAGTATCTCAGTCCTTTGTCATTTTGTCTGAAAAGTTCAACATCTCAAGGTCATCCTTCAGTACTCCATCCCATGACTTCCTGGGTCTCCCTTTTCCACTAGTTCCATCCACCTTGAAAGATCAGCACTTCTTTATGGAGCTGTTGGCATCCATCTGACCATACCAGTGCAGTCTTCTCTCTTGCACCTGCATCTAATTCCTCTTTTGCCTAACTTCTCTTTCATATATACAAGAGGCTTTTTTCAGTTTCCATCTAACAAATCCACTCACAAGGCTTTGGTCAGTCTGAGGCTATAGTAGAAGACACTTGCCTAGGTACCATACAGTGGGACTGAACCTGGAATCATGTGGTTGGGAAGCAAGCTTCTTACCACACAGCCACACCTGCACTTATATATATATATATGTATGTATGCATGTATACACACACACAAAATCATAAATATATTGCTTAGGGCTTAGAAAACCAATAAACAGGATATAAATTTCATTAAGATTGCACAAACACTGAATGGTAGACAATTCTTTGTGTGATATATTCTCCTAAGTTGACTGAAAACAAATATTTTAGTTGTCCTGAATATACTAGGGTGTTGAATGCACAAATTGTGTGTATTAGAAAATGCATTGTGGATGGTAAACAAATGTGGATACAGTTCGTCATTCTTTTTGTAGAGAATATGGGATGTATGTGTGTGTGTGTGTATGTGTGGCTGTGAGGTAAAAAGTTTGCTTCCCAACCATAGTTCCAGGTTCAGTCCCACTGCATGACACCTTGGGCAAGTAATGTCAAGCCAACCAAAGCCTTATGAGTGGATTTGGTAGACAGAAACAGAATTCTGCATTATATATATATATATATATATATATATATATATATATATATATATATATATATTTATATATATATATATATATTTATATATATATATATATTTATATATATATATATATTTATATATATATATATATTTATATATATATATATATTTATATATATATATATATTTATATATATATATATATTTATATATATATATATATATATATTTATATATATATATATATATTTATATATATATATATATATTTATATATATATATATATATATATTTATATATATATATATTTATATATATATATTTATATATATATATATATATTTATATATATATATATATATATTTATATATATATATATATATATATATATATATATATATATATATATATATATATATATATATATATATGTATGTATGTATGTATGAGATCGCTAACCATTGCACACATTTTTTTTTTCTGTCCTTGTTTCTTTCTGTGTTCCTTTCTGGAAGAGCGTAGGCTCGAAACGTTAAAGATTTTTTCAATTCCCGAGCGTTATACTAATACATCTGTTGGTTTTCTACACCACCTGTCTTCGTCTGTTGTTTTTTGGAGATATGCTGTGCTTGAGAAGACCCAGCAAGCCAAGTGAGACCATAACTGTGGCCTTGCCAGTGCAGCATAACCAGCCATTTAAGAGTACCCTGCAATCATTGGGCAATAAACTATGCTTATGAAGACCTGTTGAGGCAAGTGAAATTGTTGTTGTAGCCGATGAGAGTACTGCCCGATTGGCACCCGTGCCAGTGGCACGTTAAAAGCACCATTCGAGCGTGATCATTGCCAGTGCCACCTGACTGCCTCCTGTACTGGTGGCACATAAAAAACACCATTCGAGCGTGATCGTTGCCAGTATCGCCTGACTGGCTCCTGTGCTGGTGGCCTGTAAAAAACACCATTTGAGTGTGGTCGTTGCCATTGCCAGTAGCACGTAAAAAGCACCCACTACACTTTCAGAGTGGTTGGCGTTAGGAAGGGCATCCAGCTGTAGAAACTCTTCCAGATCAGATTGGAGCCTGGTGCAGCCTGGTTCTGACAACCGGTGCTACTTAGCACCAGTTGTCAGAACCTACGGACATGTGGCATTATGAAACTAACTAATTATAAGACCATGGATTTAACTAACACTCTTCTCTTCTATCCTCCAACTGAGATATTGAATTATGGACTTCACTAAAATGTAAGACTATTGAATTGACGAACATTTTTCCTTTTCTCCTTTCTCTTCCTCACGTTCTCTTTCTATCTATCTTTGCCATATAATCGTTCTGATGATGTCTGTCATTTGCAACGAGGTAAATGCAAATTTACCCCAGCTTGATATACTGAAACAGCTGTAAACATACTCTCTTCTTAATTAAATAATGACTTTATAACACCAATGATCCACTTCTCAATGTTTCTCTATTTCTTATCTTCTCTCTATATATATTAAACCATGGTTTTCCCTTTTAAATTACCTACTACCGTATACCTTATAACAAGGACCATACATACTGAGGTAATACCAGGATTGGTGACAGGAAGAGCATGCAGCTGTGGAAAATTTGCCTCGATAAACGTCATTTAACTCCATCCAACTCAAGCAAGCATGGAAAAGTGGATATTAAAATGACGGTGATAATGATTCCAATCCCCTTTCTTGCTCTCACTGTCCTGTACCCTCACTGCAATCCCCACTCCCTACTTGCACCTTCTTGACAACACCTGACCGTACATATTACAACCTTCATACCTCTCTTTTTTACCATCACATCTATGCTCTGATCCTCATTACTTGTGAGTATACTCTGGCACTTCACAATCTCTCTCCTGCTCTCTTTTACACTTTTGCTGTTTCTTACTCTCTCTCTCTCTTTCCTTTGGCTGGGTAGCCATGTATCTCCTCTTTAGCAGCACACCTATTTTTGCCCTCATTCCTGGTCGGTCTCTCTCTCTTTCCCTCTCTCCTTCTCACTCGCTGAGTAACTATGTACCCCCTCTTTAGCCAGATACCTATTTCTGCCTCCCTATTTCTGCTGATGTATTATTATTTGAATGCCTCACATGCGACTTCCTAAGAGGCTGGTTACACCTGAGTAGACTGGAGCAGCGAGAAAGGACACAATATGCTGACCAAATTAGGAATTGAACTTATGGCCTTATGATCATGCACCAAACACCCTAACCACTAAACCATGTGAATTTACTAATCTGCTTCTTTAATTCCAGAGCTGTATGTTATTAATTATTATTTTTTCATTTCTTTTTGTTGTTTTTTTTGTCTTTTCCAGAATCGTGTACCATTTATTAATTTACCAGATGAAATTATTACTGGAGGTAAAATATTATTTCTGAATTAGAAAATTTATTCTTTACATGGAGGTAATTTCATGACAATTACTTCTTTTGAGTTAATGATTGTATGTATACACCACAACAGCATGGTTCAGAAAGTTTACCCAGTTGTGTAAATCTAATGACATTCCTTTTTATATTCTGGTATCTCTACCTGATATAAATGTTGGTTGGTTTTTCTAGTCATGCTTTATATCATATGGAGAGAGAGAGGGAGAGAAAGAGAGTAAAAGAAAGATATAGAGATTTAACTCAAGAGGAGCACAATGAGTGCACATTCTAGGCTTGCTGGCTGGTAACGTGTAAATGAACACCACACTCAGAGTAAGAGAGACAGTATCATAGAGACTATGAAGGAGAATGTGTGTGGTTGTGTAGTGTGTGTGTGAGAGAGAGAGAGAGAGAGAGAGAGAGGTGGGATGAGTGTGTGTGTGTGTGTGTGTGTGTGAACTTCCAAAATATAAAGTTAACATCATCAACATCATCATCATCATTTAATATCCGTTTTCTATGCTGCTATGGATTGGATAGTTTGACAAGAGCTGGAGAGCTGCACCCAGTTCCAATCGTCTGGATGCCCTTCCTAATGTCAACCACTTTACAGAGTTGACTGGGTGCTTTTTAAGTAGAACTAGCACCAGGAGGACTGCCAGGTAGCTTGCCAGGTGACATTGAGTACAAGCATCGTTATGTAGTTAAGAATGTCCCCTCACAACCATATAGTTCTGAGTGTGATCCCATTGAAAAGCACCTTCAGCAAGTATCTTCTGCTATATCTTTCTACCAACTAATATTTTATGAGTGGAATCTGGTTGTTGTGAACTGTGTGGAAGCCTGTCGTATCTGTCATTACCATCATTGTTTTGCGTGCTTAAGTAACTAGAAGCTATGGTAAAGACACTTAAGATGTCACACAGTGGGATTGGACCCAGAATCTCATGAATGTGAAGTAAACTTCTTCACAACTTGGCCACACCCATGTCCTTTATAACATAACATTGTATTAAGGACAAAGAAATTTAATTTCCTGGAGCTGATATTCTAAATAAAATATTTGCTAAGCTTTGTTTTTTCCTTTCCCCATTATATACATCCAAATTCCATCTGATAAATTTCATAGTTTAATTAGAGTGAAGTGAAGATAGTTAACTGTTAATTGCAGTAATTTGATATTATAATAATTAGCAATCTTCTTTTACATTTATTAATTACTGTGCTAGACATAATGCTTAGTGGCATTTTCTGGATCTTTACGTTCCAAGTTCAAATCCTTCCAAACTCAAATTTGCCTTTCATCTTTTTAGGGTCAATAAAATAAAATACCAGTTAAATACTGGCATTTGATGTAATTGACTAATCCCCTAATAGTAAAATTAGTGACCTTGTGCCCAAATTAGAAAGAACTATTCTTACATATTTTAGCTGTACAATATAGAAGGCTAAGAAATTAGAAACAGTGGAATATAAGGGAGTTTAGATTTAGGAGATTAAAGGTCCACTAAAATCTACAGGGCAGTGAATTACTAAGTGAACAGTGTTATGATTTGTGAAATCATGTGAAAATAGTCCTTTTATCAAATAAGGGTTTAAAAGTAAAAGCATTAGTTGTACATATTCCCAGAACATTGTAAATTACAACTGAGAATGTTTTCAAGACGAGGTCTTTGCTAGGTTTACTTTTGGATCTCTCAATTCTCACTTTGCTTCCATGTTGAAATTTCTTGAACAAATTCAGCATACAGGAGTTCCCTTTGTCATGGCCTGAAGAATTATGATAAACAGGAGGAAGCTGAGAAAAGAGCCATGAGGTACACCGGCCTGTGTGATAAATTCCCAGCTAAACTGATTTACTCTTACTTTGCTGATGGCATCTCAGATCTCACAAGCCATCCATGTAGACATAGTTTAATTAGTGATCACCAGACTACAAAGTGTAGTACCCTGTCAAGGGCCTCTCTAGGTCAATGAATGTTAGGTATAGTAGCTTATTCTTAGCTAGGAACTTCTATAGTTATCTCTCTAGGAATAAGGCATTGGTGGCACTCTGTCCAGGTACAAACCCAAACTGGGATCTATTTCATTTCCTAATCAGTTCTGCTTTAACTCTTTCTGTTACATTCACAACTTGGTCCCTCTGTTTGATGTCTTTGTTGTTACTTCTCTCCTGAGCATCTCTTTTTCCCAGTAGCAGTTGATGACGATACTGCTATATCAGTTACAGTGTGGGTGACATGATCCTGTACTAATTGGTTAACTATGCAAGTAATTAACTTATTTACTACTTCACTATTTTAAGCTCTTAGTCCAGTTACTATCACTGCCTTTATATCTTGTATCAAACTTTCAGACATATAACTGATTCCTTTGTTGGATCTATTTAGAGGGGACCATTTCTTTCTCACATATTCTCTCATTCAGCAGTTGCACCTTGTAACATTTCTATGCCTCTTTGGTTAGTTCATTTATGTCATAGAACTCCAACAGCCTTGAACCCACTTCACTTCTTGTACTGTTTCATACCAAATGTCAAGTCACTGCAGACCTTTTACTTATCTGTCTCACCTGACTATAGTATATGTACAGCAATAACTGTTATGGTCATATTATGAGTGACTAATCTCAACTTAATTATTCTGTCTCATACTCTGGCTACCTCAGTTACTTTATCTATTTCTCCACCCCTCTCACCTTAGAACTATTTCTCACCGAGAGAAATTTGTACTTACAAATTAGTAATGCATATAGCAATGAATGAAGGTAAGGTTACATCAAGGTTCAATTCTCAGCCCCCTTCTGTTCAATATAATTCTCCAAATCATAACAGAATGTTTCAGACCAGCTTCCCATGTTAATGACCTAGTTTTATTTTAGAACTGAATTGGTAGTGGTAGTAAGAGTAGTAGTTGCAGTGGTAGCATTAGAAGAAGAAAAATTCCAAACATAGAAACCTAGAACTAAGAAGCCTCTAAGTAAACCTAGCAAAGTTTAAATAATTAGCAAGAGAGAGGACAGGACTCTGTTACCGTTAGGGAAATGGCCATTCCTGGCATGTACAGAATGAGTAGTTAGTAATTCTATACCCTTTACACAGTGTAAACTATGGACACACAAGATGTGTGTTCGATATATTTTGCTTTCCCTCATAAATTTCTGCTTCTGCTTTTGAAAGGAAGAGAGTTGATAGAGCAATCATTTGATGGATAATTTGTATTTTTTATTCTTAAAAATGTTGTCCTAGCTCCTAGTGAAATTTCTTTTAAGCAATCTTTATTTTTTTTTTCATATTACTGCCCTTGTTGAGAGGGGAAGGTACTTTTTTATCACAGTAAAAATGTTTATAAAACTCCACATTGGCAGCTTTTTCTTGTAGGTCAAGCCACCAAATAGAAACTCCTTCATTAGCTTAATGAGGAACAATTTTTGTAATTTAACAGATGATAATGAATTATTGAGCAAGCAACAACTGGGTCTGACAGGAATAGCAATTAGTTCATCCTTTTGATACAGATGTCTGAGATTCCCTTGTCCTAGTTCTCTGATACAAATCCCCTGTTTTAAAGTGAACTAGATTAAAACTTTCTATCAAAATTTCATGCTTAAGAATGACAAAGTTATTTGACTAAATTCTTCAAGCTCACTTTCCAGTCATGTGGTCTTATGTTCAGTCCCACTGTGTAGCATTTTGGACAGATGTTTTCTACTACAGCCTTGGGTCAACCGTCAACCAATGCCCTGTGAGTGAATTTGGTAAGCGGAAATTGTGTAAAAGCCATTGTATATATGTGTATGTGTTGTGTGTTTGTGTGTCTCTGTTTCCTTGACCCTCCCCACTTAATTGTTGTTGGTTTGTTTTCATCCCCTGTAGGCACAGGAGTGGCTGTGTTGTAAGAAGCTTGTTTCCCAACCACATGGTTCCTGGTTCAGTCCCACTGCATAGCACCTTGAACAAGTGTCTTCTATTGTAGTCTTGGGCTGACCAAAGCCTTGTGAGTGGATTTGGTAGACAGAAACTGAAAGAAGCCCCTCATATATATATATATATATATATATATATGCATGTATATATTTGTGTGTCTGTGTTTGTCCCCACCCACCATTGCTTGACAATCAATGTTGGTGTGTTTAAGTCCCCCCTAACTTAGCAGTTCAGCAAAAGAAAAAAATAGAATAAGTACTAGGCTTACAAAGAATAAGTCCTGGGATCGATTTGTTCGACTAAAGGCAGTGCTCCAGCATGGCTGCAGTCAAATGACTGAAACAAGTAAAAACATAAAAGAATGTAACTTAGCAGTTCAGCAAAAGAGACTGATAGAATAAAAAATAAGTATTGCGGGGGCAATTTGTTTGACCAAGCATTTCAAGATAGTGCCCCAGTATGGCCACAGTCAAATGAATGAATGAAACAAGTTAAAGATAAAAAAAGAAAAAGCAGTATATTTCAACAGATATATCATAACAAAAGAATTAAAGGTATAAAACAGGACATGCACTGACTTGTGAGGAAATAGTTTTATTTAAGTGAATATTAGTTCAATGATAATATCAAAATCAATACAAAAAGATTAAAGATGACTTCTGTTTGACATTTCTTGTCACCAAGAACTGCAATGAACCAAAGGGAGTTAATTTTCATATTTTTACGACAGTAAATTATTTGACTAAATTGTCACAACATACTTGCGCTATTGATATCATCATAATTTCTTTAACATTCACTCTTCCATGCTTGCATGGGTTAAACAGAATTTATTAAGGTAAATTTTCTACAGCTGAATTCCCTGCCTGTTGCCACCCATCACCTGTTTCCAAGCAAGATAATATTTCCTCATTCCCAGACGTGTTTTTGCAGAATATTGGAAATAAATGATAGTCATTTCCAATAATTATGCTATGTCAAGATAAAGATACACAAAACAAACACACACTCACACATAAGATGGGCTTCTCTCAGGTTCCATTTACCATATCACAGGCAGTCTCAAGTAGGTTTGTATCAACAGGGTTAAGCCTTGATTCATGATCATGACATATTGTCATACTGCACCCCCATACAATCCATCATCTACATCCTAGAATATGTAGTATGGCTCTCAACTAAACAGAAATGTGGTATAAATAAGAAAAAGGATGTGTAGGTCATGCTTTTATCAATCAAACTGATATGTGTGTGTCGAAGAACTGCTCATTCTGAGCTGCTAACCTAGGGTTATATAGTAACATCATCATCATCATCATCATTTAATGTTCGCTTTTCCATGCTTGTGTAGGTGAGGTGGAGTTTGTTGAGGCAAATTTTCTACAACCAGATGCTCTTCCTCTTACCAACCTTTACCAGTTTCCATGCAAAGTAATGTTTTCCTATAGTTAGACATGTTTTTTCATGGAAAACAGGAGACAAACAATCTTACTTGTATGCCTATGATGCTCATTTGCAACCATTACATGATGTCAAGACAAAGGTACTTACAAACACACACATATATATATCATCATCATCATCATCGTTTAACGTCCGCTTTTCATGCTAGCATGGGTTGGACAGTTTAACTGAGGACTGGCAAGCCAGAAGGCTGCACTAGGCTCCAATCTGATCTGGCAGAGTTTCTACAGCTGGATGCTCTTCCTAACGCCAACCACTCCGAGAGTGCTTTTACGTGCCACCGGCACGAGGGCCAGTCAGGCGGTACTGGCAACAGCCATGCTCAAATGGTGTTCTTTACATGCCACCTGCACAGGAGCCAGTCCAGCGGCACTGGCAACAACCTCGTTCTAATGTTGTCTTTCACGTGCCAGTAAGGCGACACTGGTAATGATCACGCTCAAATGGTGCTTTTTACATGCCACCGGCATGGGAGCCAGTCAGCGGCCCTGGCAATGATCACGCTTGGATGGTGCTCTTAGCTCTCTACTAGCACGGTTGCCAGTCAAACAGTGCTGTCATTGAATTTGATTTCGATTTCACTTGCCTCAACAGGTCTTCGCAAGCAGAGTTTAGTGTCCAATGAAGAAAAGGTACGCATAAGTGGGCTGGTTACACCACTGGCATAGGTCACAGGTTATGGTCTCATTTGGCTTGCCGGTTCTTCTCAAGCACAGCATGTTTCCAAAGGTCTCGGTCAGTAGTCATTACCTCGGTGAGGCCTAATGTTTGAAGGTTGTGCTTCACCACCTCATCCCAGGTCTTCCTCTTCCACAGGTTCCCTCTACGGCTAGGGTGTGACACTTTTTCACACAGCTATCCTCATCCATTCTCACCACATGACCATACCAACGCAATCGTCTCTCTTGCACACCACAACTGATGCTTCTTATGTCCAACTTTTCTCTCAAGGCACTTACACTGTCGAGTATGCACACTGACATTACACATCCAGCTTCATTCCTTGGAAACTTATGCATGTCCTCAGCAGTCACGGCCCATGTTTCATTGCCATGTAGCATGGCTGTTCATACACATGCGTCATACAGTCTACCTTTTACTCTGAGCGAGAAGCCCTTTGTCACCAGCAGAGGTAGAAGCTCTCTGAACTTTTCCCAGGCTATTCTTATTCTAGCAGCTACACTTTCAGGGCACCCACCCCTGTTACTGACTTGGTCACCTAGGTAACGGAAGCTATCAACTACTTCTAGTTTTTCTCCCTTGAATGCGGCAGTTGTTCTCTGCACATTTTCAGTGTTTATTGCTCCTGAGCATCTTCCACATACAAAAACTATCTTCCTAATTAGCCTTCCTTTGATATTTCTGCACCTCTTATGTGTCCATAGCTTACACTGGGTACATCTTATAGTGTTTCTACCTATGCATTTTCTACAGATTGAGCAGGGCCATCCACCTGAAGGGATTTGTGGTTTGTCTGCCTTCCTACTTATTAGGACTTTGGTTTTAGGTAGGTTGACTCTAAGGCCCTTCGATTCTAATCCTTGCTTCCACACCTGAAACTTCTCCTCTAGTTCTGATAGTGACTCAGCAATTAGAGCAAGGTCATCAGCATAGAGGTGCTCCCAGAGGCATCCTGTCCTGAATTCCTCTGTTATTGCCTGAGTGCTATAGTCTAACCCATGCTAGCATGGAAAGCGGACGTTAAACGATGATGATGATGATGATGATATATATATGACAGGCTTCTTTCGGTTTCCATCAACCAAATCCACTCAAAGCTTTGGTTGACTCTGTCCTATAGTAAAAAACACTTGTTCAAGGTACTGTGCCATGGGATTGAACTCAGGATCACATGGTTAGGAAGCAAGTTCTTACCCACTCAATAATGCCTGTGCCAAAAAAAAAAACATACATAAATAAATGCAAAAATGTCAAAAAATAAATTCTCAGAACTTTAAATACTATGATATTTTTTTTCTTTTTACATTCATTGATCTCCAGCAAATACTGTTTCAACTCTAAATGCTGATTATTGATTGATGTTGATTTTTCATAATTTAAGAACAAGCTGAGTGTCCTTTAAAAGATTTGTTTTCTGAAGTTTTTGTGTTGATAAAATCCAATTTATTTCATAACATTTTCTTTAATTATTAAGATTATTTGTTATATTGTATTATTTAATGAATTGCATTCATTTTTCAATTTTCAGTTTAAAATTTGAGAAAGTGGTCTTCAATTAAAACAAAAAGGTAAGGAGTACCGTTTATCCATAGTTTTTGTTTTCTTCAGGTAAACTTTAATTACATAATTCTGCTTATTACCTTCTTCATTCCTTAATTGTCATTCAGCTTAATTTCATCATCATCATTTCATTTAATGTTCACTTTTTTATATTTGCATGGGTTTAACACAAATTGTTGAGGCAGATTTTCTGTGGATGGATTCTCTTCATCTGTTTCCAATCAAGGTAATACTTTCCCATTGTGAGACATGTTTTTTATGGAATACTGGAAACGAACAACCTCACTTAGATGACAACAGATGCTCATTTACAACCCTCACATGGTGTCTAGACATGGGCACACACACACACACACAAACATGCAGTAGGCTACTTTCAGTTTCTATCTACCAAGTCTCTTCAGAAGGCCTTGGACAGCCCAGCGCTATAGTAAAAGACACTTGCCAAGATGCCACACAGTTATATATTATTTACATATCTATAAATTATTTTTCATGTTTTTTGTATATCCAACATCATGTTTTTTTTTTCTTGATTCAGCACTATATCATCAGACATTTATTAAAACCTAGCAAAAGTTTATTTAAATATTCTTATCTAACTCTATCATCTACTTGAAAATAATATTTGAAATGTTTAAAAGCCTACTTCCTACAAAAACATACAATGAGAAAATAAAAGTATAAATTAAAATTAAACTGCTTGGTAGAAAATTGCTTTTTATGTTTTACACTTCCAACTAGGTCATGCTCTTGTTTTCTCTTGACCTACGAAGGTTACTACCACTTGTTAATACAATGAGAAATTTCTTAAAAATAGCTCACTTAAAATATCAATAACTTAACCGTAGTTGTATTTAGCATTCTACATTGCATAAAAAAAGCTGTCTTGTATTTAATACCAAAACAAAAAACAAAAAAAACAGAAGCAACTAATATGGATTAATGACTTTATTTTAATTAACCATAGAGTGTCTTATGTGACAGCTAATATATTTTGTCGTATGGATTGTCCTTGCAGGAAATGTGTCCTTATTTGAATGCCATAATCATGCAGTTTAATTTGCTTTTACTTGAGGCTTGTACCTACATTGAGAGGCAAACAAACTGAATGTTCTTCAAAATGAAATTTGTTCTACATTGATGCATCATACTCTCAACTGCAATAATATTGCAAACATTAATAAATCTTCTGACAGTGATTCTCACTCATTGTTTACTGGCCATCATTGTGGATTTCAAAATGTATCACGTTCATAAGTACTCTACATATGTTGCAATGTCAAATTGTCTTTGTTCAAACATCAGTCAATCAATTTCATCTTTCTTTGCTGGCATATCATAATTCAAGACTACTTTGTCCAGTACATTCATATATTTTTAAAATCGCAAAAGTAGTTTTAGGGAAGGTGCATGGCCTAGGTGTCAGGGTATTGCATTTACAATTGCAAGTTTGTGGTTTCAGTTCCCTAACTGGGCAGTGTGCTGTGTTCTTGAGCAAAACACTTTTTTTCACATCACTCCAATTCACTCAGTTGTAAATGAATAGCCCTATGATAGACTGGTCACCTGTCCAAGTGGGAACGTGATCTTGGTCACTTATATGCCACGGAAACCAGCCCTATCTTATCGTAGGACTAATGTTCATGCTAAACAGTAATGTTCAGGGGTTGATAGTTTTCAGAATATTTGGTTGCTATTTTTTGCATATCTAGCAACTGTGTGTGGTATCTTTCTTTGTCTCATGATCTCCATAAAGAATGATTTCTACTAACACAGGCACATGGTCAGAAATTGAAGGAAAGGAACTGTTGATTATGTCAACCCCAGTATTTGACTGATATTTTATAGACCCCACGATGATAAAAGGTAATTTTGGTCTTGACAGTTTTTGAACTCCAAACATAAAGTGCCATAACTAAATACCGCAAAGTATTTGGTCCAATTCTGTTATTTCAGAAAACATTAAATATATGAACAAATCACACCATCTCTGCACTCTCTCCATCATTCTTTGACCATTGGTGCTGGTGCAACATAGAAAGCATTCAGCATTCTTTGTAAAAGATCTTAGTACCCCCCCCCCCCCCCCCCAAAAAAAACTTTCATAAATTTCTATCATTTTCACAGATGTAATGGAGCATTATTCTCGTATCTGGAATAGATTTCCTACTTCAAATACTGGCATCAGTTTGTCAATTAAAATATTCAGGAAACCATACTTGACAAATTCTCCTTCACTTTTGGTTGTGATGATATCATCACTCTGCCTCTTTCAACGTTATAGCACCATCTGCTCTTCCAAACTTACCGGCTTGGTTTCATTCAGGGTATGGTAGCTGTAGAAGAGACAAATATTGTAGTTGTTTCTCTTGTAAACAGTGTGTCTTCCTAAGCCCAGCAGTTTTCATTTGTGTATATTTCTTAATAGCAGGGAGTTGATGTTTATCTGCAGGCCAGTCATGATTATTGCATTTATCAACTTTTTAGCAAATCAGGGACGACATTCCATAATACCTCTTTTATTTAAAATATCGTCATCATCATTGAACATTCGTTTTCCATGCTGGCATGGGTTGGATGGTTTGATCAGAGTTGGAGCCCACACCAGATCCCATTGTCTGTTTTGGCATGGTTTCTATGGCTGGATGCCCTTCCTAATGCCAACCACTTTACAGTATGTACTTTGTGCATTTTATATAGTACCAGCACCAGTGCTTTATATGTGGTCCAGTGCCAGTATCAAGTCTGCTGTGGTGGACAGGTGTTCTTCAGTACAATATTTCGTCCCATATCTTCTTAGGTCTCCCTCTTCCACTTTGATTAGCACTTCTGCATGCAACTGTCTACATCTATACACATCACATGACCAAACCAGTGCAGTCTTCTCTCTCACGCACTGCATCTAATTCCTCTTATGCCCAACTTTTCTCTCAATGCACTAATTGTCTGTCACACATGTACAGACATTGCATATCTAGCGGAGCATACTAGCTTCGTTCCTCTCTAACCTTCACATGTTTTCTACATTCAGGGCCATCTTACAACCATGTAGCATTGCTATTCGTACACATACATCATACAATCTTCCTTTCACTGAGAAAGAGACCTTTAGTTGCCAACAGATAAAAGCTCTCTGAAATTTCTCCATCTCATTCTTTTGATGCATCTTCCCCAACAGCTAGTAAAATGTAATTTGAGGGATTTTGGCTGTTATTTCTAGCTGATTTTGCATGTTGTACTCTTCTATGCTATGTATTTCCACCAAAATACTAACCTCTTTCATCTGTTTTATTCCTTTCTCCTTGACAATGATTTTTAAAAATTAATTCATTACTATGATCTACCAACTGATAAATTCAGATAGTCTCTTCTTTCTGTGTTCATGGTCACTATACTCTACAAATGACCACTAAATTATAAAGAGCTTATCCAGCCTAAGTCACTGTCATCGTGTTTGAAATCATCTCTCAAATCAAGATTTTAGTGAACCAAAACTGTTTTATTTCAAAGTATTTTTTCTTGAGTCTTCAGTGAAATACATCTTATTTACAATCAAATTACCATCAATTGAATGTCTACTTTTCCATGCTTGTTCATTCAGACAGATTTTCTACCACTAGATGCCCTTCTTGCTAGCCCTCACCTGTAATATTTCTCCATGATCAGACATGTTTTCACAGGATATTGGAAACGAATGACACTAACACTCATTTACCACTACCACAAGACGTCAAACCAAGAAGACACAAATATACATATACAACTAGCTTCTTTCACTGCCAAATCTGCTCATAAAGCTTTAGTTGTCCCGGAGTTATAGTAGAGGACACTTGCCCAAAGGTGTCATGGAACTGAACTCAAAATCAAGCGGTTGAAAAGCAATTTTCTTGACCACACTGCCAGGCCTTCATCTATCTACAATCATATTATATGTGTGTGTATGTGAACAGTTTGAATTATTTGTGTAAACAATTTTTTGTCTTTACACTGAAATACACAATGGAAATAACTTATTCTATGATCAACTTATCCTTAGTTGCTACGGAAACTGATATCCCAAACTCAGATAAAAATTATATTATGTCAACAGGCAGGCTATAGAAATATTGAACATGCTCTTTCATTGAATTGGGATAGATATATATATCCCATTGTAGTTTAAAGCTACATTCCTCTCTACTGTAGTACTTGTCAGGTGAAGGGGATTTTAGTCGTGTGAGCTAGATGGTAACTCACTAGTGCTAGTTGTCCGGAAAGTTCATGCCGATTTATGGTAGCTTACCTTTCGACTTATTTGCCATGAAACCACCTCAATTCTGGGAAGAGGGTATTTTCAAGTTAAAGGAAAGATGGAGATGCATTGTGCAACAAAATGGTTCATATTTGGTTGATTAAAAATGTAATGGCAAGTATTTATTGACCTTTTTCTTTCCTTTAAAAATCGGCATGAACTTTCCGGACAACCCAATATATACTCAGTAAAATCGGTGTTGGGAAGGGCATCAAACCAATCTACGTCAGCATGGAGGACATTAAATGAAGATGATGATATTCAATCCAGTCTCTAATAAACTAGGTTACCAACTTCCTTGCTGCATTAGGATTGTGCTGAACAGCATGTCAAAGCCTATAACACATTGAATTTGAGCTCCACAAACTTAATCTATTGGCTTTTTTCACCCTTTTCTATGATGTTAATCTGAAGCACTCCCGAGACAGGTTATCATTTTTCACTTCAGCCTTTTTCATGTGATGCATCTGACCAATGGAAATTTTGACTTCAGAAGGAATACTAACCTAGTCGTGACACATGAATCACTCAAAATCCTTAAACTAACTACAAATGCTAGGCCTTACAATTTCTCGTGATCTTGCATGGCATCATTAAATCTGCAATATTGCTAAAATATCATCCAAATGTCTGATGCTTTCTTGAACAGTTATAATCTACATTTAGCGTACTGTTTACCTATCTGAGGCAGTGCTACAGCTGTTACACATCAAAAAAAGGCTACCAACTGATTGAGAGATGTTTATATATAACCAATAATGCAAAGACAGTTGTCTCTTATTCTTCTACTGAAAATAACGCCTGTTCAAACTCCACCACCCTCTCTTCTCTCACCATTCTTATTATGTTCCATCTCTCCTCCTCCTCCATTTCTTCCATAACTATAAAATTTCTGTTACTGCTCTCTCTGCCCACGTTTTTTCCTGCAGGGATCAACCTATACAAAATCAATAGAATATCAAGCACACCAATTTGAAAGGATTTGCAGTTTAAAGGTGTCACCCTTATTCTTTAGACTAAATTTTTTTTTTTTAATCAATCAAATAGCCACAAAATCCAGCATCTCATTATATGTACAAATAGCAACTATTTCAGCTTCCTTCAGAATACAACTTACTTGATTAGAACTCTTTAAATTTGGTAGTAAAAGTAAAATTGAAGGCGACTGCTTCAAAGTTATATATCTGAAGTCATGAAGCCAATCTGTTAGTAAAGGAATGATATATATACATATATATTTTCCCACACATGCACATGATGCAGTTGGATTGGTGACTGTTTTTTACTGGAAAAGAGGAATTAATTTTGTAACAAAATTTATTGGTTAAAGTTTTGCATTATCATCATCATTGTTGTTTAATATACAAGTACACTCTCTCACTGAGCTGTGGACATGAAATTAAGGTCGTTTACGTTAAATTTCGTTATACAAGCGCTAAATGTTAGGTATAAAAAGAGAATCACTCGATACTGAGTAGATAAGAACTTGTAAAATTTTGCGGTTTCGTTGTTTAACTTTACTCATCAAGAAACAATTGTTATCAAATGATAAAATTGATAATAAAGGTTATGTTTAAAGATATATTAACTATAAGTAGTGAGATCAGAATTATGATAAATGAAGCTGAAAAAATTCATGTAATTTATCAATTCACGTAAAGACTTAGACCCACCAAATGGAGTTGATTATCAATATATTGATTTGTTTTGACTAGCTGCATGGTTCGAGATATATTGTACAGGTAAATGGGATGTTATGATGTCCATGCTTTTTCTTCTTTTTTTTGGTCAAAACTATCAATTAAAAGGTGAAATGAAATCAAACAGCAAATGCCAAAACAATATTTAATTTATAATAAATCAGTGTTGTTTAAAATAATTATGAAATATTTTTTTGATCACCATTAATTAATGTACTAATTTGAAATATATATAGCTTGTATTTCGGAATTTTTAACCTTAATGTTGTGTGTGTGTATATATACATAAAATATCTTTGCTCTGTCAGCCAGGAGATGAAAAGGAAATCTTGACATCGTGAATAAGTTTTCTTCCCTTGTAGACTATCCGTATGATTCTCTCGTTAGCTTTTTACAAACAGCTGCATTTGAAATGTATGTTGTGTTGTTCAGCTGAAAAATGGCGGATAGAGAACATTTGGTAAATGAAAGATTCAAATTTGTTCTGAGTTATGTCTTATATAGAATTTATATGCACATACGTTAGTTTTGTTTACTAAATATAATTGTATAAATGCTTTATCTTTGCAGTTTTTGAAAGAATCAAGTGATGTTTTTACGCCAAAAACATTAATTGCTCTCTATAAAAAATACCCACTGAAAGCGATGCTGTGATGGAAAAACACAAATTACTGAATGTTAGGGCACAAATTAACAAGCATGTCGAAAAAACAATTATGGTAAGTTTTAATTTCATTTAATAAATTTGTTTAAGAAAACGTTTTTTCTTTTATATTCGACTCGAGCTTAATTTATACTGATACTTGAGTTAAATGTAATTCCATTGTTTTTGAATCACTGTGACACCAGTCTATATTTAAAAAAAGCATTTTGAATATTTAGAAACGTTTTAAAGCCAAGCGTTTGTTTTACCATCGCCTGCCTTTACAGATAAATCAGGTCCTAAGAGGTACGATTGAAGATGACTAGGTTAGAGCTGCAAATATGATAATGGAGAAGGTCATATTTCTGGCATTCTCTAGACCTCCTTGTTTCACTTCGATTCACATGAATTTGACGAAAATATATATATATATATATATACCAACATTATTAAAAACTTATCGAATCTGTACATAAACGAAAGTGAGCGCATAGAAACAACATACAATATTCACCCAATCCACCAATAAATCATTTTTACATAAATGACAACTAAGATTAATTAAACTGAGTTAATTACCGTTTTATTGGATATTTCATAAGCATAAACACAGCATACTTTACAGTTTTTTTTTTAGACATTCGTAGTTCCCTCATGTCCAAGTCATTATTTTACGAGCCAAATGAGGTAACTAACCAGTGATTGCTAAAATTAACTGAACATGATTACTAAATTAAATTATACATTTTATAAACAATATAACATCGTACTATAAAATTTTTGAGACATTCGCGAAGTCTAGCATGTCTCATTTTCTATGCGGTACCTTCCAATTTGTATCGGAGGTGTTTGATTACGTACAGATTCGATAGCTTTATCTTAAAACATTAATTAGCTTTTGTGTCAGGATATGTCAAAAGTATTAAGATTCGCTAAACCGCGTTAATTTTTCATCCAGCCATTGATAGCCTCCCTTAGCACATGGCTGAAGAGATAATGAATGTCAGAATATTCATTTTCTGCAATATTTTAATTAGATACACATTTAGAATTACTTAACAACACCTATTTAAAGACGAGCTAGAAAACGTGTGCTGAAATAAATAGCTTTGTTAATTCTTCTAAGTTATGTTTTGACATGTAAACCATTCATTTCGATTCATATTTTCCAAGTCGACTAGATTATTGTCAGCAACTGGAGTAATTTAGTTACAATGGTGTTTTCTCTTTTCTCTATCTGCCAAAAATAAAGTGAATCAGCAAGAATGGCATCTCTTCATATGCGAAAGTTCATGTATGGAACCGCTCCATAATCGTTCAATGTGCTAAAAATAGCAGCAAAATTGCCTCCAAAGATAACCTACCATCTTATAAAAGGATACGTTATGTCTTGTAGTCCGAGGTTTGCCATACATTGCAGGGGAAAAGACGATGAAATGGTCATTGTTGGGATGCTTTTGATCATAGGGTTGCTCTAACGTGTGGTTAAACAACACAATAGCTTCATATTTGTTACGGTTTCAAATTCTGGCAGTGCTGCCCAATTCAAATTTTGGAACCAGGAAATGATGATCGGTTAGTAATTTTCTGATCTCGCTCATCACACATGAACATTGAATCATAATTATATTGAAAGCCATATTTATTTATAATTAAATGAATATGTTCTTGTCTGCACCTGCTTTACTGTATTCAAACTGATATGTGAATAAAGCAAAGTAGATCTATTTTACCTTTACAATAATATCAACGTCGATGATACACAATTATATATATGATTTTTAAACGAGTGAATTTTCTACACCTTTCCTCTTCAATACCAGAAAATCTATCATTTTCTTGATTCTGAAGTTGCATTATCTTCTTAAATTACTGTTATTATTCAATAACCTGGTGGTTTTAGGTGATTTTAAAGTAACACAAATTATTCTGTTTCTGTGAGATCCAAAAATTCGCCAAGAAATGATCAATGAAGACAAAAGGTTATTTTTCCCCCTTTCATTTTAAAGCTATAAAACCATCTAAAACTACCTCTATATATAACCTGCACAATTCTCTTAATATCTCAAAAATAATATCCACTAAATTGTGACAATTTATGGAAGACGAGTGTGTAATCAGCAAAAGGAATGTTTGGACATTTCGACAATCAAAAGCTGGGATCTATATATATATATATATATATATATACATACACACAAAATGCTTACTGTAAAATCAGCGAACTAAATACTTTAGATTTATTATTTCGTACTACATCTTGAATATTTGAAGCGCGCACACACATTTATATATATCTTTTTGTATATGGAGGCATTTACGTTTACTTTAACTGCATATTTTATAAGTCAAATGCTATTTTTTATGTTAAATCTCCTGTTAAATAATTAGTAAATCCTAATTAGAAGGCAGAAATATGATCCCTCACTTTATAAGCGGGTTGCTTCTACTTCAATCATGGCTGGCTTCTGACTAGATTTTTCTCTTCAAAATTTCTTTTAAAATTATAATAAACATCTTCTTTACTTAGAAATACATAATTAACTTTATTAATAACATTATTATTATTTCACTAATAACTCTAATTTACAATATACAATTTAAACAGAAATCTCACATAGAACATTAGTAAAAAGGATTTTTTTTTTTGTCTTTCATGTTATTATTTTACACGATAATTATGAAAATAACCAACAATTCTCTTGTATTTCCTCACCAAATAATAGACATCGTTTAATTGATCTGATATTGATGTTTTGTGTTTCGTTGGTCGACTTTATACCAATGTGTTTTAAGAACTCCTTAATATGGTCTCCGTCACTGGTGCTTTGTCACTATCATTATTATTATTATCATTCGTTGGTGGAGAGAGAATTTCTCGATCAAATTCTTCGCGTGGGATACATTTCGAATCTGTATTAATGGAGATAGAGTTATATTATAAAGGTTTACATTAAATAATAGTTGTTCCCAAGTAGCAAGCAGTACTTCGACATAACATCCGCGTCCGTCTTGTATTAATGGTTCTGGCTTCTTTGTAAAGTCTTCACCTCCGTATCTCTGCAGTTGGTGCTTTGTCTTATTTACACCCCCCCGATATATATATATATATATACTTTGGTTAGATCTATTTTTTTTTTGTTTGTTTGTTTCTAATCCCCTCTTAACAACACTGGTTCCTGTTAATTACTAATTTTTTTTGTTCTACCAAAGCCATCCAGTGAGTGAAACGAACGAGTTGGAAACCAGTGAATGAATGTGCGCGTATGTATGTGTGTGTGTTAGTTATCTGTCATGTGCGTGTGTGTGTTAGTGTGTGTTGATGTGACTGCGCGCGTGTGTATTAACTGGGTCATGTGGTACTCACTCAGGAAACATGGCTGACCAAAGTGAATCGGAAGAACTGGACGCCGATCGAAAGTCTTTTTCTACTCATTTACTGTAAGTTCATTAGTTATTTTTCACAAACCTTTTTCTTCCCTCACTGTCCGTTACATATATGTCGAAGTCGAAGCTACATCAACCGAACATGTTTTCAGAAATGTGGAGAATTTCAACAAGACTATATATAATAACTATCATCTTCAGTCCTTCTCCCCCCTCTCTCTCACACTCTAATCCTCAAAACCCGATCCACAATGTTTCTTGTGTCTGATGCGAGTTCCAACAATCACCATAGCCATTTTATTCCTATTTTCCTTGTCACCCAATCTTTTTTTGGTACATACTTTTGATATCGTTTGTTATTTAACAAGAGAACAGCACACTGCCTCTTTTTTTGTTTTTCACATTGCTTCTCTTGTCTGCCTTTAATGCGATCCTGTTTGACAAGCCTACTAATATATATACATATACATACATTTACCTTTCAAACACTATCCTAGCTACACCATATTTATTTATTTATTTTCCACAACTCCCAAATATGTTTCTTGATTATCATAACTTTTTAAACACTTGACAGAAATTGTTATTTCCACAAACATACACATACCATGGTTTTCATAAGAGGAATGATTAGTCAACTCTGTCAACAAAATTTTACCAGTTCTTCTACAATAACATTATACATAGCATATAATATGGTTTTATTATTAGGATTTAGATATGTAAATAAATATAAAACATTATTACCATTAAGCCAGGACAGCTTTTATAGACAAGCTCTATTAATGTAACCATAATTCTGTGTGTATTTTATATATATATATATATATATATATATATATATATATAGTATAGACAGATTATATTCATTAATAATATATATAGCAGTACTAACCTAACCACACAATTTTATAGATGAATAGATGGATTATATCTATTAAATAATGTACGTATATAATATATAACTACAAACTAATCACACAATTATTTATATTAATAGATTATATTCATTAAATACAATAAGCGTTTGTATTTATATCAAATATATACGTATAGTACAAAACTAGGTGTGTTAGGTTTATTGTAGTAACACTATATTTTACATGACAATTAAAATACTTGTTTAATTGTGGATTTAAATCTGTTTACGTTAGCTATTGAAGATTTCACTTCCTTATTATAATATCATCCACCTACAGAAGTTTTAGATTATTTTTTCGATAGCTATCTCAACATTTTTTCTTATATTTTATATTTGGATCTTATTAAACAGCATCAGTTAAATACTTCCATCTTAATATAACTGTTGCCCTTGCTTTTTTTATTATTATTCTGTGAAAGCCATTGAATTTTATCCTTACCTGCATTAATTATGTTAAATTTAGAAATAAAACTCGTTTAAAATGATTTACGATGACTTTCTTTACGAAGGTAACAGTAACATTTTTTTTTTGCAAATGGTTTCCTTTTTTCTGCTTAAGAATCCTGAAGTATTACATTTACATTTATTTCTGCGAGCTTTATGTCTGCTCTCTTTAATAAATTCAACCACCTCTAGTGGAACAAAACAAGCGAAAATATCTAAACTATTTCGTTTATATTTCCATACAAAACTTGGGATACTGTATTCCGTGATGGAAATCGTTATGGTAACAATTAAAAAAGAAAAGAATGTGATGATTAAAAATCATTTCGCCATCTGTAAAATTGTGAATTTTCAATTTCATCGGTGGATGAGGTGACATGTTGGGAGTTCAATTGACAAAATAATGTTTAGTGAAGAAGGGATCAGGTTTTAAAATGATCTGTTGTCTAGAATCAAAAATAGATATACACTAGCAGACTGTTTTGACAATTGCTTCAAGATATTTATACATACATAAATATATATATATATATATATATATATATATATATATATATATTCGTGGGATTTAGTGCTGTCTTATAATTTCTGTATTGTCACTTAAATGTCTAAATAGGTTGCTAGTTTCTCATTACTCAGATTTTTAGCTCTGATAATGGCAATTGTTCAAACAGCTAGCTACTTAAAAGCAATTTCAATTATTCACTGGTTCGGCAAATTTTAGACTCCTCCGGTTTGCTCTGTATTTAACTATGACCTTTATTTTCTGATCAGATTAAAGTGGATAGTAAAAAGAGGAGTTTCACTTATTTTTAGCTTGTATTTAATTTTACTTTTCAATCGAATCGGTTACATTAAAAAAAAAAGTCCACAACTAACAGTTTGTAATTAAAAAAATATTATCAATTGCAGTAAATACTCTGGTTTGTAGGGGAGGTTTTTTTTTGGTTTTTTTTTTTACTACTGCGTTTGTTTGGATGTCGAATTTTTGTTGCTATGGCTTGATATTTTACGACTGGTCTTAATTTTACATTTACCATTTATGAGGATTTAAATTTATGAATTCTAAGTGACTGCTTACATTGCTTAGCATCAAAACATCTGAGTGAAGAATGCCATTTTTTACTGTAAAGGTCTCCAAGACATTTTATAAATCCATTTCATCGTTCATGTTCAAATTAAATATCTATTGCTAAATAAACTTTATTATGGATCATTTATGAATATTTAACATTTGATATTGTACTTTGCTTTATAAATCTAGAATGAAACTACCATTTTTCTCTTTCTCTCTCTACTTCTACTCTCACCGTCTTAGAAGGTCATGTCAGGTTTTACAGGCATTGAGAAATCAGATAACAGCTTCCATGATAATTTCATATCGGACAGTATTCTAATGAAAAGCATCCTACATTGTATATGAACATTTTGATAACTGGCTATCAACAAAATTCCAGTTTCTTATACAAGTTACAGATTCTCTCCCTCTTCCTACATGTCTTCCATAACTTATTTCATTCTGACTTGATGAAGAGGTATAGTTATATTTTCTGAATTAGTTTCCTTGATCAATTTAGGCCTATGGCACACACATTATAAAACGATTAGGTGTGTGTGTGTGTATATATATATATAATCAATTGTTCTGGATCACACTGCATACTGACATGCAGTAGTCTATTAGATGTGGCACAGTGTAAAAATCTGGGCGTCCATTTTTCTTTCCTTCCAATATCCATTGTCCAATTTGTTTTTCTGTGCCAATAGGTTCTGGTAGAAGCCAGAAGCTGACAAAGTTGTTGCTTCTCTGCATTTATCGTCTAGTTGAATGTTCTCACACAACATTTGAGGTTATTGTATTTGTGTTTCTTTTTTCTTTTTTTTTTTTTGTTTGTTTGAACTGAATGGAAGAAAAAGTTTTTAGAATGGTGCTTGAGTGTGACTGCACATGTAGTAACAAGGGCTGTGAGTTGAAATTTGTTATAGCCAAAGACTATATCGCTGTTTAATTTGAAGGATCTTTCTCAGTGAAGAGATTTTTCATATCCAATCCCCAATGCTAATAAACAGAAAATTATATTTGGAATTTGTCATTTAATAATGATGATAATTTAAAATCTTTGCAATGGACATGACTTTTGTTTTTATATATATATATAAATTTTCTTTAGTTCTTTTTAATTAAACACAAAAACAAAAGCTTTAATACAATATTATTTGCCTTTGTATATCATTGCTACAGACTCTCTTCAGAAATAGAAACCCAACTTTCCCTCAAATTATTGTTTCTTTAACCAGAAAGGATGCATTAGATAAACGTAATTCAGTGAGCAATTGATGGTTCACTGCACCTAAATGCATATGATGAGCACAGAAGTTGCTTGTCACTGAATTCTCAAAACAGCAAAACTGTATAGTAAAGCAGATGTCTGTCTATGTGACCTGAACTAGAAGACTGTGATTGGTTAAAAATTATACAATCAAGATGGTGGTGTAAAATTTCTTTAAGGGACCTCAGCTCCAGTTTTATTGTAACTAACAGGCAACCTTCTTCAGACTTGGTAACCTTCATCAACAACAAGATGGAGTGGATCATTTTCTCAAATATATAGTGGATTTGAATTTCTGAGGTGGTGGGATCTCCAAGCTACAGTTTTAAATAATTTTTTTTAAAATTAGTTTTCCAATAAAATGAATCAAATTTTTATTCTCTGTTTAATTTTGAAGATTAAAATCTGTTAAACATTAAAAACACAAAATGATGCATGGGTGTTTCTCTTCCGTTTCTCCTCCCCTCCCCCTCTTTATTAGGTGTCCCTTGAGGTATATTAACTCTTTTGTATTGTAGAAAAGTATATCTAATAAATTGCTTTTGAACTTTAAGTAGAAATATTTTTTGAAAGTAATTTCTTGATATTAAGAAGTAAATTCTTCGTAACTATATTTCAGGTGCATCAAAGCAAGGTCATAAATCAACATTATTGCATGTCAACTACATTCATAACAATATATGTGAAAAAAACATTTCATATTAATTATTGAAATATTTATAATCATACATTAAAATGAACAATTTAGGAAAAGTTAAATTTTTTTTTCCATATCTGATATTTGTTATTACAGACATGCCTAAAAATATTCCAGCTAGTGTGTATTCTCAAATGGATATCTCTTCGATTTTGCTCCCTTTTTAAAAATTATACCTGAAGGCATAGATGGAAGTAATAGAATTATCTATTCTGCAGAGTAGTTTATTTCTATGATGCTGTACTGCCATTTTCAAAACAAAAAGACAACCTTTAGATTGTCATCTCTCACTTAGCTGATCATACTTTAGTTCTTAGCTTTGTAAATAAAGATTTAATTGTTGGTCATATTAATCAAATTGAGGATTTAAAAAATTAACTGCAAATTACTTTATATTTTTAAATAATTCAATTTAGCTCATCAGGCATTGTTTTTTTAATTTTTTTTTTATAGCACCTCTCTAGATAAGTGTTGATTTTTCTATTTGTCTTTTTTTTTAATAATGGTACAGAATTTAATAAAATTCATCATAATGTTAAAATATATAATTAATATATGTGAAACATTTTAAGCATTGTTCTCTGGTTAAATTGGTTATGGTGTTGCAGTTCTGATCTGTGTATACACTAATCATTGCCAAAGCATTGTATTGAGTCTTTGAGTGAGGCATTGTTGTCTACTTACTGTAGTTTAGTTGGATGAAAAATTTTAGTTAAGTCATTTGACTGTAAAACAACACTGCAAGAAAAAAACAACCAGCCATCAGAAAAACTACATGTATTTCTCTAGTGATTTCCATCCCAAATTCAGTCATGGACCAATACTATCTTAATATTGAGGGAATATATGCTATAGCAGGCAGGTATGTCAGCTGTGCAATAAGATTAATGCAAAACCTATATGCTATATTTAATGATAGAATGATAAAATAACTTACGTGTCAATGTTTGTAAAAGTGACCTAGTCTGTTGTCATATGATATCAAACTGTGCATAAAGGTTTATGTTTTAGATTTTTGCATGAGTTGGTATCTGAAATCTGATCAATAACAATTGAGGATTTCTATTGTTTAAAGATGTCAACCAAGTACAACAAATGTGTAATCTCAATGCACACAACTGTTTTTGGTGTTAAGGCAGTGTTTGAATTAGAGGAAAGCTGAATCCATGACTTGATTACCAGTGTAAATTCATCTGTTTTGATTAGTCTTTATTATTTTCACTGATAGAATGTGGACGGACTCAGAATTGCATTTGACCTGACATATGAAAGTACCAAGTTTTGAGCCAAGAATTTGCACTGCATCATTTCATACTAGATGTTATTTTTGAAGGACGCTGAGATTTATTGAGATAATCCAGTCAATCAAGAGCCAGTAATTTTCATATACTAAACTATGGAATTTCTTTCTGCATAAAATCCCTGTAGAAAGGTGTTGTCTGTGTTGCCAGCTAAGGGTTTTTATCTCTATGCAAAAACAACTGTTCTTTTACTCAAATCCTTATCATTGCTTTTAATGTCCACTTTTCCATGCTATCAAGTAATAGGTCAAACTATGGCTGGTTGCTCTTCTTGTCACCAACATCTCATCAATTTTCCAAATAAAATAACGTTTTTCCATGTTTGCACAGAAGATTGGAAGTGAAGGACACAACTTGTACAATATGACTCATTCACAACCATCCTGTAATTTCAAGACAAGAAGACACTAACACACACATAACCATGTGTGTGTGTGTGTATATTCATATATATCAGGTTTCTTTCAGTTACCAGTGCTTTGGTAGAAGACACCCACCGAAAATGCTATACAGTAGGACTGGGCTTAAATGCTTGGTTGGGAAGCAAGTTTAATCACACAGCCACACTGTGTGATTAAACAGTTTCTTTTAAAATTGTGATTGGCAACTTTATCAGTCTAATCACTACAGCTATAGTGTGTTTTGAATTATGTTTAGCAAGCTTTGAGCTGTTTGCCTTTTAACTTCCTGGTTGTCATATATATCGCAAAAGTAGCCAATTATAAAAAAAAGCGTTTTATTCATTAATTAGTAATGTTTTGCAGAGTTGAGGTTTTTCTTTCCCCCCCCCCCCCCTGGCAGTTATGTATCTTCTGCTACACATTAACTGCTTAGATTCAACATATATTTATACATTAAAGACAAAAATATTTCTGCTTATAACTACTAAATATAGACTGAAGAGTTTTCCATCATACATTGTAGCAGCATATTTTTCCATATTTTTCTAGTTATTAAACCTAATTTCTGGACTCTGTGATTTTGGAATAATTATATGGATGATTTTTTTTTTTTTTTTTTTTAACTAGTTAAAGAACTTTAGAGAAAGCTTGATATTCAAAAGCATTACCTGGAAGCAAAGAGTATATAGTTAAAGTAAGGGTATTTTTTATTTTTTTCACCTGAGTTCAACTTTGCTTTTCATCCCTCTGGAGCTGATAAGATGAAGTACCAGTCAAGTAATGGAGGTCATTGATATTGACTAACTCCCTCCTCCTCTCAGGGTTACTGGTCTTAGCACCTAAATTAGAAACTATTACTATTACTGGCAAAGATCTTGCTGACTGCTATAATTTGTTTAAAAGTCATCATCATAACATCTGTTTCTCTCTTGAAGCATGAATTGAATGGATTACCTCAGTATGTCTTTTATCATTCACTATGCATGCTTCACTGGAAAGAGACAACTTTTATTCCTCATGATGACAACAGATTTGAAATAGAAATAAATTTCATTTTCTACTATGTGAAGCAAAAAGCGTGATGGTTCTCAAAATGCACCCAGTACATTTTGTAAAGGGATTGGGATTAGGAAGGGCATTCAACTGTAGAAACCATGCCAAAACAGACATTGGTACCAGGTTGGTTCCTAGCCTTGCTAGCTCCTGCCGAACCATGCAACCCATACCAGCATGGAAAACGAACATTAAATGATGATGATGTTTCCTTCATTTGACCCATGTGAATAACTTATTTTGGAAATGTTGCTTCTTGTAAAATTAGCATGTGTCAGAGTATTCCACAGACTTTCATCCAAATCACCATGACACAATGTGACAATTGCAAGAAAGAGGGAGGTGGGGAGTGGACCTTAGTATTGGACTGCTATTTAATTTATCAGTTCTGAAAGGATAAAAAGCAGAGTTGATTTCAGCATGATTTAAAGTTAGAATGCAGACAGCCATAGCAAATACCAACAATAATTAATTATATCATGATTACTTTGACAAATAAACTCTTGCATGAACGAATACATCAAGGAGACAATATTTAATAATAGTGTGACCACCTTTTATGCGGAGAACTGTTTCTAAAGTTTGTTTTTTCTTTTAAATGTACCTGCAATACCTGTGAGATGTTATGGTGAACAGCAGCTAGGATCTGAGATAATGTCTGGTGCTGTTAGTAAATGTCAGCTGTTAAATTACCTCCCTTTATAGAAGTGGAACGTTAATGTTTTATATAGTTCCTCCCACTTCAGTCTCCTGACCACGTATGTGGCAGCTAACCAGTCGTCATTGCAATACAGTAAGACAAAATGTTCTCAGTTGTACATTGTGGGCATTTCAATTATAACAACTATTTTAGTAGCTACAGAAAAAAAATTAATATGATGAGCTATCAAATAATGAATAATGAGTCATATACTTATTTATTCCTGTTGTGAAATTAGAGGCCACATGAGGACTAGAAATGAGGATCAAACCAATCAGTTTATAGTGAAACTTAGTACTTATGGATATTGTTATATTTATTTATTCATAATACTTGTTGGTACTGTAGTAGTTGATAAGCAATTCAGGCTATAATTATCTGAAAATTACAAAAGTCCACTGAACATATGTTAAGCGTTGTTTACATGATTTCCTCTATAACAAGTAGTAATTGTGGAAAGCTATAGACAGTAGATAAGACCTGTTATCTGAGTAGTATTGTTGACAGCCTGGCATTAGCATAAATAATGGTGGAAAGATGAAAATTATGTAAAGTTGATATGCTAAACTAATATAACATATTGTTAATATTGTCTGTTGTGGTAGGCTTAACCACTTGAGAATTATGTTATATTTGCAACTAAAGAAAATTAAGTATGCATTAGTTGAAGCCTGAACAAACAATTTTTTTTTTACCATTCTAACATAAGTGGGAATAATTTTAAAATATTATATCCCCAGTTTTTCTTAGCCAGACGTTTCTCACTTTAAAATTTGGCATTTGAAAAATTGCTAAACTGTAAACTAGTTGCCCTAACAATTGTTTAAAAGAAACTGTTTACACTTTGTGTATATATATATATATATATATATATCTATATATATATTGGCACAGTAGTTTAACAAATTACTAAAGTTTTGATCAAGAGTTATGTACCTTCTCTAAGCCTAGTGACAGCTAATCTCAGTGGAACATTTTAAAAAAAGAACAAGATGGAGATTGTTATAGGATACTACACGATTTTTGATATTAGGGATAGATGAGTCAGTGATTGCATTGACATTATTTGATTCTCTTACAGACAAAAGTGATTAAGTTTTTTTTTTCCTTGTTAACTTAGGATCACATAGTATGATTACTTGGTGAAAATATTTGGGATATATGTGAAGTTTGACCTCTGGAAATTAGTGCAAGTAATGTGAAGTTAGATAAATTGGCAATAAAATGTTAACTGCATTAAAACAGTTAAATGTTACTTCTTTTAACAACACTTAGTATAGCTTTAATCATGTTTTGTTATGTAACAAAAAGAAATATGTTGATTATTATAGTAGAAACAATGATGACCTGAACAATGATTTGCTCGATATAGTAAATAGTTCCTTCTGTTACTTAATCGACATAATCGATGTTGAAGGAGACTAACTGAAATAAAGAGCAGGTAGTAACAAAAAGGAGCTAAAATTTCTTTTGAGAAAACAGATATCCAAATTTTGTCTGAATTTCTGATATAAAGAGTTATTATTATTTTTGAACATGTAATATTAGGAAAAGACTTGTTTAATCAATCCACAAGGTAAATTAATTATTCTCATTTGGTTGTTACCCATATACCCAAGGAAGGAGATTACAATGACCATAACCAAGATTAGGAATCTAGTTCAATTATATCAGTATATCATAAGAGGCCAAACAAAATGGGGATGGTACTGAAGCACGTCATGTTGAGCTGTGTGTAGTGGAATGAGGCGACTAGGATTTCTACAAAACCAGAGTGCAAATGAGTTGAAAGAATACCTACTAATGTATGCCAGTATGGATGATGAATGCTGGGTATAATACAAGTTGATGATAGCAGAAGGTATGGTAAAGTGAGATCTTAAAATAAGATGACAAAACAAAGACTTGGCAATATATTGCAGAACAGGCTATCCAGCCCACAACAGTGTAGAAAATGGGTGTTAAAATCTTGGTGAGGAGTGCGTGTGTAAGGATTTAATAAAATGTTTGCTAGATGTTTTCAAAGTTCATTAGCCAAGTAATATCACAAGCTTTTCAAATAAAACTGATGATATAGAATAAATGTAATATACATTAATCAATGAGAATAGATGAAATTTAAGTTTAGAGAAATGACACAAAAATGGTGTCAAATGCTTTACAAGAGATGTTTTTTTTGTCTTTTAGGTGTGGCGTAAATGTAACTTATGTTTATGTGGACTTTCTTCGATTTTTTTTTTTTTACATTGAAATTAATGGATGAAAATACTTGGCTAAGCAAGTTGCACAAACTAATCCTTTGTACAAATGAATCATTTGTATGGAGACAATCAATTTATGTTACACTCCACTTTTCTTATTGTCAGATACCATATTTTCTTTTTCGTTTGATCGAATCTATTCTACCAGACCACCAAAGTAGGATAATTTTTATACAAAAAAAAATCATTCAGAAGCAAGAAAGGTTTTTTTTTTTTTATTTAAATGTTTATGTTACTCTCTTAAATATAAAGAGAAATATGCTTTGTCATGAAATGACATTTATTTTTCTGATCCCCTCTTCCCTGAAATAGAAAATATATACTTCAAATAGATTTATGATTTACATCAGTTTCCAGTAATTAAATCCTTAGTATTTTAATTTCTAAAGAAATAATTATGCACTTTCATAATATTCGAAGACTTAAAACTAAAGATTATCGTACAACATAAACTGGCTTTTTGTAGAAGCACTGATACATAGAAGTCAAGCTAAACATTATTTTTTCCTTTATCCCTTTCACAATGATAATTTATTCTGGTAAAACTTACATAATAGAACATGCTGTTTGTTGTCTTCTTGTTACTAATTACACCTTGCATACATGTTAACTAGGATCATTTAGATAACCACTAATTTGTAATCTAATATTTTGACTATATCAAGATAATAATTTATTTTTTGAAATGGACTTGTTATATATTTTAATTATCCTTTCACTCTCTTAATACTCAAATTGATTCTAAGCTAATCTACCTAGTGCTAATACTTCAGGTTTAGTGATTAAATTTTTTTTTTATTAATGTGAGAATTGTCAAAGAAAGAAAATTAATTATATGTCTTTGTGTTGAATTAAGTACTACATGCAATCATTATTGCACATTTTTCTGTCTTTTATTCCTAGGAGTTGTGTGCCACCAAGCACAGGCAGACTTGCTGATATTGTCTTTATTTTTTTCTTCTTAGTCTTGTCTAAATATATCGTCAGTTGGAATGTTTGCAGATGACTGGCATTCCTTTCGATGTACCTAGCTTCAGGTTGCTTTGTCCTTCGAAACTGGTTATCTCTGGTCACTGCAGAAAGCTAAACCATCACAGATCTCTCTCTATCCAATAACATCATCTACAACTAATAAATCTAGATATCTTTTAACCATGGCAACAGTTGCTGACTGAGACTTGCTAGTCATGGTGCTGTCATTAGGAATAAGACTGGAATTGGCTTCATTATCACTGAACAGATCTCTGTGTTTGTAAATGTGCTCTTTATCATGAAAAGATAAATCCTGAAATTGCAGGAAATTCACAAAACAAAGTTAGCCAGGTAGCTGAGAAAATCATTTAAAAAAAATGATTTCATTGTTCCCATTTTGAGTTCAAGAAATATTTCATTTTATCTTTTAGCATCCACTATTCCATGTTTGCATGGGTCAGACAAAATTTGTTGTGGCAGATTTTTTATGGACTGATGCACTTTTGTCACCAACACTCGTTTTCACTAAAACTAATATTTCCCCATTGCATGTTTCCATGTAATATTGGAAATGTTTGATGGTGGTGCTCGTTTATCGCAGGATGTCAACCTAAGGGAGATAACCACACACGACGGTTTTTTTTGTTTTTTTTTCAGTTTGCATGTGTCAAATCCACTCAAATCTTTTTTGGTCAACCCAAGGCTATTGGTGCTTACCTAAGAAATCTATAGCCTTGATGAACAGAAAAGCCATGTGCTTGGGAAGTGAACTTCTTGACCACATGGCCATGGCCAGCCTATTTCAAATATGTATGTATTTCTAGAGCAGGGTTTTATTTACTGTGAACTTGAGATTTGTTTTCAATTATGATCTGTTCATAAATCATTTACAAAAGTTCCAAAAGATGCAGCTACTATTAACAACTACTCCATTTCTTGGTATCCTTGAGCTTAGTGTCATAACTACTGCTTACATTTGTAAACTTGGACATAGAGAGCTAAAAGCTCCAAGCTTCAGTATCATCTTTGTATACAGTGCAAGACTAAGTTATTGATTACCATTTTGATCCATTATTGCAAGATCGTTAACATCTAGCAGCTCTCAAGGACACTTATCCCTGATTTTTGTGAGCATATCTCAATAATAATGAAAGGCATGGACTTTAAAAGTCCTCACATCAAAACAAGGACCAAATAGGTTTACATCTCTTGACACCCAATCAATATTTTCTGTAGATCAAAATATGTGATGGAAAACTTTTAATTTTCAAAAGTGCTTCTTGTGAAGGCTTCATTGCTTGTGTCAGTTTAACACACCTTTTCAACTGAACAGTTTTATACAAGTTCTTTTGTTCTTACAATTTGATTATGCCTTGAAGACAGACATACTAACCATCAATACAAATGGTTAAAAAAATATTGTTGACACTGTATAAGTTGTTATATAGATCCAGCATTTTAAAGTGAAGCAATAGAATTTAGCTACTTGAAAAATTGTAGTACAAGGAATGTAACTATTAGTTAATCTTAAAATAATAAACATTTCTCCCTCCCACCTTCTCCTCTCTCTCTGAGTAAGAATTGGAAATATCTTTCTACATTGTTTAATATTAATTAAGAATATATTGTTTCTTCGCTACTTTCATAATTACCTGCCATATAATTTGTTGAATATTAACTATGCTGTTAGCTTTGTAAGACAATTGGTTAAGATGTTTAGGTTTGCAAATTTCTTTTTTCTGCATTACATGTGTTCTTAAATTCATTTGATTAATTGATAATAACTAGATTTTAGTAATGTTGTTAATGCCAAATTTTACTGTAAATGAAAAAAATGTTTCTTAAATATTACTTTACATAATTTTCTTATTTGTTTGTTTATTGTTTCAGGGAAAATAGGAATCTAAGCCAACAGGGAACTGTGTTGAAAATGAGTCAAAAATCAGATGGAAAATTAATTTCTAAACCAGTTGATGCTCAACTCTTTAATGTTGATCTATCTTCTGTTCCACTGCCACCTGCAGCAGCAGCGGTAGAAACTGTCGTTGAAGACACTTCGTTTTCATCACAAAATCAAACTGTGGCTTTCACAAAGAAAAAGTACAATGATGAGTGTAATTCCTCAAAAAGTATGTCCAATATTCTACCTCCATCTTCACTTTCATCTACAAGTTCCAGTTCTACAACCACAAGAATTCATTTGCCTTTTACATCAAGTGGATTGTCATTATCTAGTGATGTATCACAAATATCTACAACTTCAGTACCACAACCAGTGCCCCCTCCTGTGTCTATGCCAATGACATCAGTTTCCACATTGCCACCATTACCGCTAACACCTGTACCCCCTGTTCCACCACCACCAATCTTACCAGCAACACCTTCTTTAGGTCTATCAAATTTTCAAACACAAATTATGGTACAGCATAATAACAGTAGTAATGTAGTATCTTCTTCAACTCCATACATTGATAGTATGGATAAAGAAACAACACATTCTATGAAAAAAGATAGCATAGACATAACGAAATCTCTATCATCACCGGACGCTCAAAAGGATTCTAAATCTGATAAAAATCATATATTAGCAAAAACCCCTAATAGAATCACTCGATTTTCACTGAAGTCACCTGATGGTGGTGGCAAACCAAAAGTTTCGTTCCAGATAAAACGTAAAAATAGACCTATTGTTGGTGATAAAACAGAATCTATTGTTGAGGAAGAAGATGTAATCAACAGTAACCCTGGGCAGTTTGTCACCAGAAAGAGAGAAATGTTTAAACCAGCTGAAGTTGAGTCTGTAGCAGCTCAGCAAATTGCATTAATCAAAAGTTTAGGAATTTTGGAAAATGTTCAAAAGAAAGCTCAAACATCACCCACAGGTCTGGAAACAGAACCATCTTTATTAACAACAGATCGAACTTCTCCTACTGACAAAACAGTAGATAAAACTTTACTAAATAAAGTGAATGATAAAATATCAGAAATATCTCTTTTAGGGAAAGAGGAGGAAAAGCAATCATTGGATGACAAATCACAAGAGATGACCAATGAAAAATTTACCCCAGAGAAAGTCCGTGAACAATTTTCTCATGAAACTAGTCAAGAAAATTCAAACATTACAAATGATAAACCAAAAGAAGTTACTCCTCATGGGAGCCCAAGTGAAAATTTGAATAAAGAAAAGTTTACAGAGAAACCAGTGAGCGAGAAATCTGTTAATATAACTCCTGAAAAATCTCATGAACCTTCATCATCAATCAATCAATCTCGTGGAAAGTCTACGCGTGACAGAAGTTCAGACCATTCATCAATAGAACGAACGCATGATCGCTCAACTCGAGATAAATATGATAAGAATTTTGACAAGTCTCGTGATCGAAATACTCATGATCGTTCTGGGAGAGATAATTCCCACGATCGTTCTATAAGAGGGCAGTCCTATGAAAGAGGGGGAAGGGAGAAATCTCAAGACAGATCAAGAGACTGGGAAAGATCACGAGATCGATCAACAAGAGATAGATCTCGTGAAAGATCATATGACAGATCATCTCGAGACAGGCGTGATAGATCAAACAGAGATCGATCAAATAGAGACAGGTCACGTGATCGATCAACTCGTGATAGGTCACGAGACCGATCCACCCGTGGTAGATCAAGGGACCGATATATGAGGGAAAAGTCTTATGAGAGATCTCCAGATGAAAGATCTTTATCTGATAAACCTTCAGATCATATAAAAAATCGTTCTGATAATTCCTATGACTATAGAAACTCTCAGAGACGCTTTAATACTAGGGAAAGGAGAAGTCGATGGAGTGAAAGATATGATGATAATCGTTATAGTCGTACTTCTGATCGGTATAAAAGGGACACATATGACAATCGAATATCTTCTCATTATTATGATGATGATTACTATAATCGGTCGCATTATGAGGATAAAAGATCCCGCTATGATGACAGACCTTTTTACAGCCAAGATAAACATCAGCGATCTGATGATGTTTACTCAGATCGTTATGACAGAAGAAACAGGCGAAGTTTTCATCCTTCGGAAGAAAAAGTCTCTGACATAGATAGTAGTTTAAAAGATTCTAGTTCTCCAATCCGTCACTCATTTACTGGAACTAAATCATCAAGCATAGGTAGTGGAATAAATGCTATAAGTGTTCATTACAGCCAGACCAGTGATAGTGATAGTTCTCCTGTCCATAACTTAGATGGAATGAAGCAATATAATCAGCTACAGTATAGTTCTTCCAGTGTAGTTGTATCTAGTTCAAGTACAGTTCCAACAAACCAGCTGCCAGTATTTGGACAAGAACATCAAATACAAAATTACAGTAATAAATTAGATGAATGTGGTACTGCAACTAATTATAATTATGGTGATTCAACACCAGTCCGAGATGAACCAAATGATTATGAATTCAATTTTGCACAGAATTCCACTCCAGTTAATTCTTATCAGGGCTTTGGTAATCTTTATCAGCCTAATACTAGTGCAATGACTTGGTTGGCTCCTCCTCTAGAACCAGTCCAAGACATTGATGTAAACCAGAGAATTAACAGTACAACTACTATTCCAACTGTATTAGGGGATAATTCAAGTTATCCTTCTGTTCTAAATACCAGCATGCAACAGAAAGAACATGCAAGCATAGTTCCTATTACACTTGCCTCTCAGAATATAGCAGACCCATCAAGAATTAATATGAATATTTCCAATGCTGTCACTGAACACAGAATCCCTTCACTTCTAAAAGATTTCCCCAAAATCACTCATAATAACACTTCAACACAAAACTTTGCTCTAACTTCAAATGTTAATCAACTAAATTTGTCTTCTGTTTCTACTTCAACTGTAAGCTTGAACTCTAATATTAATCTAAATCCTTGTTTACCAAATTCAGTTGGACTGCCACCTGTTGCCATTAGTCATTTACCACCACCACCACCACCACCACCACTACCATCTGAAAGTAATGCAAACTTTTTAACTCGACCCTATGAAGTGAAACTTGAAAATTCAAGCTATAATGTTTTGAGTAATTATGCATCAAGTAAAACACCTTCTCAGTCTCAACCTGTCATTCATAGTAGTAACAAAGATTTCAGTTCCTCTCAAAAGGAACAACTTCAAGCTGTTACATCAATTGGTATTGCAGATATTACAGTAGGTAGTTTTAGTGATCCTAAAGTGTCTTTGACATCACAAAGTACTGTACAGAAACCTATTGCACAGATAAGTTATTCAGCAGATAAATTGCATGTTGCAGATTCTATCACTCAGTCTCCAAAGATAGATAGTTGTCATAAACCAGGGCTTGAAAATCAATTATTAACATCAGGCATTTCTGTAAAATCCACAGACTCTTCTGCTGAAGATTACAATAAATATTTTTCTTTGATAAGCAAACAAACATCCCAAATGAAGACAGTTGATGAACCAGCTCTACCAGTAAAAGATATTTGTAGTTCAGAAACAAAACTCCCTCAACGATCTGAGGCTAAATTAATTTCAAACCAATTGAAAAACACTGTTTCAACAAATATAGTTGTTGAACATGTCCCAATCATAGAATTTTCTCATATAATTGAACCTGCTGAGACTAAGCAGAGAACATTAGTCAGTAGCCATTTAGGAGAAGCAGAAGTTAGTTCCTCTGACTATTTATTGACAGAGCAATCAACGAAACTGGCAGTTAAAACAGAACAACCTTCACTTGAACAGTGTATACCAGACTCTGACTGTACTGATCAGAAGAAAGGTAAAATTAACGAAACTGATATTGAAAATGAAAGTCAAGAGAAGAGAGTTCCTGCTGTTGTAAACACAACAGATAGTCTTTGCCTAAAAGATAACTTTGAAGAAGAACTAATGGAAGTTGATTCTCCTGAAAGTTCTTGCTACATTGAGACAAATTTTAATATGTCTTCTGCTCCCAATGACAACCAAGGACAAACAGCTGACAATCGTGACGACCATTCAATCATTTCCACTTCATGTAGCAATAGCCAGATTCAAGATATACAAACTGAAGTTTCACATGGAAAAACTGAAAATAAAGTTTATCTGAAGTCGGATTGCAAAGTGACAGATAGTTCAACACTATCAAATCGAGAAAATGAAATTTCTTCTAGTGATATGCAGAAAACAAGCTGTGATATTCTTAACTCTGAGAACACTATTTCTACAACTGGTAATGAAGAGAAAATCAAATTCTCTTCTCCAGATTTGTCAAATTCAGTGACAATTAGTAAATACTCAGAAAGCTCTCGTCAGACATCTACTGACAACAAACACATAAAATTTCAGCATGTCATTCGTAGTATTACCACAGACAGTACTTATTCAGTTGATGTCACATCATCTGATGAAAAATTCCACAAAATAAACAAACCAAAATTTCATGCTCTTCAGAAAGATAGACAAAATATTCCAAAATTTGACACTTTATCTCCAAAGAATACTAGTCAGGTAATTTCAAGTGGGAAAGAAATTAAGAGTGGCAAGGTTAGTGGTAGCAGACCAACATCACGCTGGGATGTTTCTAATCCATCTCAAAGCAAGAACAGTGATATTACAAAGTCATCTTCTGTTGCTACTTCAAGTGAAGTACAAAGTTCCAAATTACTGAACCAGAATATTTTTGAAATAATTGGTGAATCTAAAAATATTTTCCAGAAAGATAGTCAGAATCTTGTGTCTGTAACAAATACTAAAGTTGGTCAAGTAAGTGTGCTGAAGGAGAGTGAGACTGTTAAAGAACAGACCATTTCAGTATTCTACGAAAGTCTTGAATCTGAATACCAAGATAAGGTTAGTAAGAGTCAATTGCCCAGCATGAAGAAAGAAGAAAAGTTCAAAGTTGAACCAATACTTGAGCAGCCGTTCAAAGATACAACGTTGTTGGAAACACAAGAACCTGTAAATGTTGAATTATCCAAAGTAAATGAGTTGAATGAATCAAAAGAGCTAACCGTACTAAGTTCAAATGAATTTTCAGTAAATAGTAGTGACCAGCTTAAAGGAAAGGAGGAAAACACTGTGGTGGCTGCAGAACAAACTAATGAAGAAGAGCTATTGGCAAGAAGTGTTGATACCATTTCTTCTAAGACTGAACAGGCAAGTGAGATCAGTGTTAGTGAGGATAATGCAGAATGTTCTACACTTGTAGAAACCAGTGTAAGAAATGAAGACTGTAGTAGTAAAGATGAAGGCATTGAGTCACCAACTCAAGAAAAGTCCATCAAAGGTAGTAAAAAGTCTGAGAGTGTGTCTCAGACATGCCTAACTCCTGCACCCAGAAGAAGTGGACGCATTCGATCGTTAGAAGAGAAGAGAGTTCGTGAGAAAGAAGGGAAAAAGGAAAAAGATTGCCGTACAAAGAAGGTGAAGACAGATAAAGAAGCTGAAGATAAGGAGAAGCTTATTCACGAAGATAAAAATATCGATGATCCTGGAACAAAGGATGTTTCCATAAAAGAAGAGGTAGCAAAAGAAGCTGAGGAGAGAAAAGAACGAGAAGGTAGACGAACTAGAAACCGAGCCAGCAACAAAGAAGAGGAGGATCTAAAGGAAGAGATGGATAAAAAACGTCGAGACATTAACAACAGACAGGTAAAAGAGGACAAGAAAGTGACAGAAGTAGTAAAAGAGAAGCCGAAACGTGTTACTCGAAACAAAAAGCTTTTGGAGCCTGAAAAGACTAAGTCAGATCAGATTGGATCAGAAAATGAGATTAAACAAGATGAGCCTGAAGCTGCTATATTAAATGTTGCTTCTGATTGTTCACAAACAGATACAACCTCTAATTCAGTTAGCCAAATTAAAAAACCTTCGGCTGTTACAAGTAGCTATAGCCTGAACCCGACACAAAACAGTGCATCTTCTCTTCAGAAAGATTCATTCCAAACCACTCCTACAACCACTGACCAACCAGCCATTAATAAAGAAACGAAGAAAGAAGATTCCCTTACATCATCACGTCCCTTAAAGGTCAAGTCAAGGTGGAGAAAAACAATGGAAGCTGAGTGGTTATCAGCCAGTGCACATATAACAAGTACATCAACTGACTTGTCCAGTAGTGTCAGTACTACTATACCTACCACACTATCACCCCAAATCTCCCCTTCTTTGCAAACATTACCATCAGCAACTATTGTGACATCGTTGCCATCTCTGCCACAAACATTAACCAGCCCCTCTTTACCATCTTCTTCATGTGCTCAGCCATCTGATCTTACAGTACCTTTAGGATCTCAGGCCAGTATTCATCAGACACAACCAACAACTCTTCTACAGCAAGCAACACCTTCGTCGCTACAGCAGCCGTCCATTCAGATCTCTTCCTCTCAGATTTCTCCTCAACAGAAATGCCAACCAGTGGTTTCAACAACATTCCAAAGTTCAGATGAAATCCTAATTAGCAGTAAGACTGCCTCAGCTAACAGCAGCATTATTGAAGATCATCGTAAGTCCTATTTACAAAAGCCAACAGTTGATACTATCTTAGAAGAAGAGGAGGAGGAAGAAGTAGAAGGGGAACACAAAAACAAGGATGTAACTCTTCAAGAGGATGTAGCAAACCTGGTACCGTCATCGATCAAAGATACTCCAAGCCGACCAGATGTAGAAGCGAACAAAGAAAATGATGGATCTTACGAGGAAATTATAGACAATATATATCTTACTGAAAGGTGAGTACAAACAGAAATATATGTTTTTATCTTTGTTAATATTTATATCTTGGTGAGCTTCTGCTTATGTATCAGGTCATCCCCTAAATTCTGTCCGAATTTTGAATAAAGAAAACAAGTGATCAAATGTTATATTTAATTGAAATTTAATCATCAATGTACTTTCCCTGATTATCTATGACTTACTTCTATCTTTTTACAAGCTTTTTAATCCCATCAATGTAAAACTCTTTGGTTTCAAAGCAAAGAACTCTGAAAAAAGTGAATTACTCCTTTGCAATTCCATGAGATAGAAAGAAGAACCTTTTTCCCATGAAGATCCCTTCTCGGTTGTGGTTGAGCTTTTCCCTTTTACCAAGCCACTGTTTACAACGTTTAACAGTTCGATAGAAGATCCATTTTTTGTCACCAGTCACAAGTCTATCCAAAAACGGTGAAATGAGTTCATGAGAATGGAGAGAAGAGCAGATGTCAACTCAGGATTTGCAGTTGCTTTCGACCAATTCATGAGGCACCCATTTTCCAAGTTTAGGAACCTTTCCAAGTTGTTGAAGATGATGATGAACAGTTGTATGGTTTGAACTTAGCTTTATTGCCAATTCTTCAACTGATTCTGCAGGATTTTCTTCAAGTAATGCCTCAAAGAGCTTATCATCAAACTCAGCTGGACATCCTGTTCGATCTTCATCTTCAAGGCTGAAATCTCCACTTCTGGATTTTGCAAACCATCTTCTGCAAATTCTTTCATTCAAGCATTCTTTCCCATGAACTGAGTGTATGTTTCGAGTCTCTTTGGATGCAGAGTTTCCTTTTTTGTACTCATAAAGCATTATGTGCTTCAAATGCTCTTTGGATACTTCCATGTTATAAAGGGTTTTAATCAAAGAAATTTTAATTGTATTATTCTGTAAAATAATATTTAATTAGTTTACACAAATACATAAAAATAATTTTTAATTCCATTAGACATTCTAAAGTTCTATTAAATTTCATTCAATTTAAAATAAGGTAAAATCGCACAGAACTTATGGGATGATCTGATACATTGGTAAATGGAAGTAATGGTGGTTACAATGGGGGGATTCTAAAATATGAAATGTTTATTTTTAAGTTTCAGTCAGTGAAATGTCATCGAAAATTCATAGGTCCACAAAGTTGTGTTTGTAAAGATTAGGCACAGTTTACATTAAAATACAAGGAAATATATTTAATTCTTACAAGGATATGACTGACAGTTATTTTGAAGTTTTGGCTTTATAGCCTTCATCAGGCTGTAAATAACTTTGGTTTTCTTAGTCTTATAGCTTTTTTTTTATTATAGGGTTCATCTTGTGAGAGAACCAAAGTAAATGGAGAGTGGGTGTGTATTATATTTTTATGGTATAGCTTTATGGTTGATTTGATTGGGTAGGTAGAAACTACTTTATTAGAAAAAAGAAGTAGCAATAGAATAAGGGTGAGCGGAGGAAAGAATGGTGAAGATTTTTTTTCTGGTTTGACAGCTGAATCTATGTAGAAACTATTTGAGTGGTTAAAGGGATTATTATGTTATTCATTCGGTCATGGATGTAAATAGACTGAAAGTGAAATGAAATATATTTTGATCTTAATGCTAATGATTTAAGTTTCTTATTTTTTACTGTTATTTTTGCTCAACTCCAAATGAGTTCTGAATAAGCCAACCTATAATCCAATTAAAACATTGTATATATGACTACATTATCCAACATGTGCTTCCATTCCTAAAACGATGGAAAGTGTTTTGAGGAAGATTTATTATTCCTAGTTATTCGAGTTTCCACATTAAATTGACCTACTGGTTTGTGCTGTTTTCTGTTTAACCAACTTCATCTTGCTGAGTTCTGCCATCAACATTATATTGATATCAAGCTAGCATGGCGACTCAATAGCCAAAAGAAATTATAGATGAATTTGAACAGTAAAACTATTTTAGTATTTAGATTTTCTATGTAATGAAGAGTTCTATAAAATGTCTTGTGTGTACGTACAAACACACACTAGTGTACCTATGTCAAAAACTGATGACAGTTTTTAATTATAGAGATTGGTGCATCTGTACCAAAATAATCTTCAAGGAATTTCTTCAATGCTATAGTAAACACTTCACCAAGGCAGCTTCCTTCAGTGAATTCACAGCATCACAAACAGAAGTCACCTGTGATTGGCTGGTACCTAACTAATTGTGATGCTTTTTCACTTTTATTATCCTTGATTTTTTTTTTTTTTAATCTTGACATTCAATAAGAAAAGTATTTAGAGAATGGACATGTTTGATAATGAAACTATTTACATTACTAATTATATCTTCGATATTCCTCCATAGTTAACATTGACATTAACCCATTAGCATTCCGATCACTCTGTCAAACATAATGCTTATTTATTCACATTGTTTTGAAGTAATCATGCATTATCTCATAGATTTGAGATTTCAATAATGTGATGGTTTATTTTTAGCATGGCATTGTTGAGTAGGTGTGAAAGGCTGAATCTGGCCGGTTTGAACATAAAACAGGTAGAATATTTGGATCTGGTATGCCTGGTTTAAATGCTAAAGGGTTAAATTGAAAGGACCTATAATCACTGGTAGCATCATATATATTTACAAAAATATTACTATATTATTTACAAAACACTCAAAGATTTTCGTATTCTTTCATCACAGTGTTTATAGTAAAATTGCAGGCTCTTGCTCTCTCCTTGTTTTTCAGTGAGAACAGTGTGATAAGCATATCATCCTTCCACTCACTGTCATTTTACTTTTCACTTTTTCTGTATGTCATTTGACAGCCTCATACTTCCACACTTCATAGCATGACAATGAACAATAATTCTAAGCTCAATATTATATGTGGATAATTTTATCATCAGGTTTCATGTGGACATGAGTTAAGTCAACTATGAATATCAACTGATTTATATTTATTTTTTAACATTGCAATTTTTGTTGCAAATATTGGTTAATTTGCTTGCTACCATATATCTGCGGAAATACAATGCTGTTTCACTTAATTTTGAAAATAATTAAAAATTTAGCAAAATAACTTTGTCATTATTAACCTGATGTTTAGAACATTAATTAGCATGAAATTTTGCTGGAGAGTTTTAATGTAAATCACTTTAAGACATGATGTTTGTATCATAGAACTAGGGCAGTCTTAGGCGGTTTGGTATTGAAGGAGTTAATTACAAGTTAATATATATATATATATATATATATATATATATATATATATATATATATATATATATATATATATATTGTTGTACTTGGGGATGGTCATGTTGCCAGTTTAGCCAATATACATATTGTTTTGTTTTAATAGTTTCAGAGAGCTTACATGTTTTATAGTCATATATGCATATATACATAAAAGCATTAGAAGATTTGGTCTGTCTCCATCCCATTGCAGTATGAACTGTAAATGGTATTGGACATAATGATGATTGTGAGTGTAGAATTTCAAGCTTCACTCTACTATTTCTTTTGTGATTAGTTCAGAATGGGTTTCATTGCAAAGTTCTCAATGTTTTAACAACTGTAAATGTCACTTAACCCTCTTGCTATTCATGCAAATATAAATTCTTTTATTTTTTTTTATAGTTTTCTTCGTTACTTAAATGTATTCAGATTTCACTCTGTTATTTCCTCTCACGGGATGAAACAATTTGATGTAGATGTTTATGTAAGCAATTTGGCACAACTGACTGGACATTCAACCTGTTTCAGCAACAGTACTTTTTGGTACTGGAGGCAAACACACGTACACTCACAAAAATGGATGGAAAGAGTGAGAGAGACAGACAGAAGATATTTCTTTTTCTTGACCCTTTCTCTATCCTTATATACATAAAAGTGACAAAAGATTTTTATAGAGTAATCATTATTCTTTCATCACAGAGTTTGTAGTAAAACTGCAGGCTTTCACTTTCTCCCTGTTTGTCAGTGAGAACAGTGTGCTAAACACTTCATCCTTCCACTCACTGTCATTTTACTTGTCACTTTTATCTGTTTATGTCAAATGACATACACAGAGATGGAGAATGAAACATTAAAATATCTATCAAATAGGTAAGTCAAATAAGCAACACCAAAATGGCTGTGTCCAAATGTCTCATACCCTCCCTCAACATCATTAATCTATAATCTGTCATAGATCATCCATTAAGGCTTTACTTTAATCATATTTACCATTTTTTTCTGTAAACATTAGCCAGTGTCTCTCTTTTTTTCCCCCCTTCCTTAATTTTGTCCTAAAAACAATTCACATGTACTCAGCAATTTATATCAAACTTTAACTCATTCCTTATATGAAGGGTGTGAATCTTTTTCCAGTTTGGAAAATGTATGTAGTGATCTTTGTTAGCTTAATTGACTGAAACAAATCTAAAACATTGAGAACAAATGGATACACACATAGTATTTTAGTTTTATCAACAATATCTGAGATCAATGAACCAGTTGATTCTGTTTTATTTTTTAGGCAGTTTAATCAAATGTTGTTCTTGTTTCCAGTTCAAATTTACAATTGGTACAATGTTTATTAGGAGATATCAACTGAGACCTTGAAAGTGCCTTCCAGTGGAGACCTGCCAGTCTTTTCTCTTTCAACAACCAGAAAACACAAACACTGTACACAAATAAACCCCAATGCACCTCATCCTATTCCTATAATATGAGCAGCATATAACTATGTCTATCATGTGTGCATGTGTGTGTGATCTTATAATATCCATCTTCCATGCTGGCATGGATTGGATAGTTTGACAGGATTCAATGAACTGTCATGCTCCAATGTCTGTTTTTGCATGGTTTCTATGGCTGGATGCCATTCCTTTTCCTGGCACCAGCATTAGTAAAATTGCCCTGTAGCTTGCATGACTAAGATCTCAATCAACTGAGTGGGGCTAAAATTAAGAAGTTGGCAGCTTTATGTATAAATAACATAAATTTCACTGAATTAGTATGGGATTTGTCAGCCTATTTGATCATTCAAACTACAAATAAAACTGTCATGAGCTTGGTAAATACAATATTAGCAATGTTGGTGGAGATAGAGGTAGGGGTGTCTTTTTTTTTATTAAGAATCTAGAATCCAATGCCTCAAGATTGTTTAGAGTGAATAAATAAATTGCTTAGTGAATAGAAAATTAAAAATGCTGTATAATGGGGTTAAGACCATTTAACAAGTTACAAATGTATAACTGGAAATTGTTTATGCAGATACCTATGTCTAAGTACTAGTAAATTTTTCATGACATCTACAAATATATTTTGGCTAGATAACAGTAATAAAGCCAAACACATTCCATTTAAATTAACATGAAAGATATTGAAGCAAAATATGGCTTCAACAATTTCAAAGGCATTCCATTTAATTTGTAAATTACGATTCTGAATATTGATAATGGCTAACCAAGAGATGGGCTGAATACAATCCAGTAAGATCATACAGTTAAAGTGTCTCCCCTCCAGATTAAGTGTACAGCACAGACTGTAATTCATATTAGTGAGCAAAAGCATTTTTTTTTTTTTTTTAAAGTTTTATATCATTATATCATTGCTTTGTATTATGGTACATAGATACATACATACATACACAGTTGTCACTTGCAATTAAGTATGACTTGGTGGCATGTACCAAGCTTTCACTAATTGTTTAAAGTGCCCATGTAATAATCACAGGCAAACATAGACACCCACATATCAATTATATATAAAGGATCTTAAGATGCTGGACCTCATTGAGGAGATGATAAGGGACTGAGACTAGTGGCAATTTGCTGTACCTGAGAAGACATGTCACGCTAAGTAAAATTGTGGCCATCTATACGTACAGGCATGTCTTTTATTGCCATGCCCCACTCCCTCTCCCAGCTGAGAGATCTTTATCTTGCTGGTGCTGGAGCCATGAAAAATGCACTTGTGCCAGTGCTGTATAAACACACTCATGCTAGTGGCACATAAAAAGCACCCAGCTCACTCTGTAAAGTGGTTGGTATTAGGAAGGGCATCTAGCTGTAGAAACCGTGCTGAAGCAGACAATTGGAGTCTCAACAGCTCTTGTCAAACTGTTCAGCTCATGCCAGCATGGAAAAGAGATGTTAAATAGTGATGATTTTATATACACACACACACACACACACACACACACACACACACACACACACACACATTGATTAACGTCTGCCTTCCGTGCTGACATGTATGAAGCATTTTAATTTACAACAGCATAGAAGGCTTGTTAGTTGTTGGTAGCTTATATTATTTTGGAAGCTTAATCTGCAGTGGAGGTTGGTGTTACAAAAGCATAGTAACCAAAGTATGGATGCAATGGAAAAAGATCGGGGGGGCAATAACCTATGTTAACAACAAAATAATTATCTAAGTGAAGGGTAGATTGATTCCTCTGTACAAATTGAGATATTACATGATAATGAGCCATGATCTTTTAATGTGAAAGATTTACTAGAGCATGATAACTGAGGCAAGCATGCTCTAATGGATGTGTATTGAGAGAAAAACTAGGCATTAAAGGTATTTGCTATATTGTACAAGAAGAAAGGTTGAAATAGTATGTGCATAGGATGCTTATGAAAAATGATAGTCAGGGAGAAAAAGCCTGTTATTGAAAGCATTGACAGAAGTAGGTAGTTTGATCTCAGAATGAGAAATGGTGTGATGCTGTAGTAAATTTGGTCCATCTAACCCATGCCGATATGGAAAAGTAGATGTGAAAATAATGATATTGCTGTTGCTGATGATGAATCCTGTTCAGTAGCTTCATAGCAAAATGTCTTAAATCAATGTTTGTTACAGGAGTGCAAGAAAAGAAAGTAGAAGGGTTTATTTTAACCCTGTAATGCAAAACTACATTGTATGGGCCTTTTGGAGTTTAGCAACAACAAATCATGCAATTGTATTGAAAAGGCATTGATGTTGTATGGGCAGAGTATACCCTTTAAGGTACATATACATACACTCTGTGTGTGTTGATACATGCAAATACACATGAGGAAATTTGCTCTCCTCAAAAGAACTGGGTGGCATTTACCCTATACTACAATTTTTGCAAAACCAGTCTGGACTGTGATGAATACTTTCATACACCAAGACTGCCACTCATCTCCAACTTTGCAGAAACCTCTTTTCTTTCAGTCCTCAACTGCAATAACATCACAGTGATCTGTATTTCTGTACACACATGATATATCCCCTCTAAATCTATCCTCTTTCACACCATCAGATCACCACATTGAGTACATACATACCAAGTGCCAAAAAAAAACCCCTCTGGTCACCTCAAACCAACAAAGCTATCAGCCCTGACAATGTCCTTCTCATTACCCTCAAGCATTTCTCCCTCATCCCACCTAGCATGGTTGTTTGAACTGCTAAATATAGCAGCTGAATTTTCCTCAAATCACACCATACCATCTTAAAATAAGAAGGACATATTGTGTTATGCTTTGAATAATGGATGTAGTAGTTGATGTTGGAATGCCTTTGATCAGAAGTTGGCTCAATCAAGGCTGACCTGATGTGAAACAACAATGAAATGTTGATGAAGTGAAGCAGGTTGTTTCTCAGCACCCTGGTACTTAGGGTATATACCATGCATGTATATCTCACATATACCACCAATATCCAGCATGTATAGACATGCTCAGGATAGGCTCAGGCATGGCTGTCTAGTTAGGACATTCGCTTTGTAATAGTGCTTTCTCGTTCAGACTCACTGCTTGGTATTTTGGGACATCTTTTTACTTTAGTCTTGGATAGTACCAATATCTTGTGAACCAACTGTGTGTTGTTATTATCATCATCATTATAATCACTTAACAGCTGTTTTCCATGCTGGCATGAGTTGAATGGTTTGGCAGGAGCTGGCAAATCAGAAGACTGTGCCTAGCTATGCTGTCTGCTTTGGCATGGTTTCTACTTTACTAATGCCAATTACTCTACAGAGTGAACTGGGTTCTTTTTATGTGGCAACAGTAAGGTCACCAACTGTGTGTGTGTGTATTTCAAATGCATTTAATATACAGATGATAACTTATGAAGATGTCCACTTTCTTCAGGCATTTCACTTATAATATATTCAAATATTAAGTGACTCATGTTTATAATAATCTAGCCTATCCTTTTTTAGATAATGCAGCATGTATATATGAGTGGAATGTTGATCTAAGCACAAAGTCTGAAATATCTGGTGGTGTGCTACATTGAATTCTACTATTGAAAATGTACATACAGTAATCCCTCAACTATCACAGGTGTTACAGCCCAAACCCCCCTCCCCACGATAGGTGAAAATCTGCAAAGTATATTTTAAAAAATTTTTATAATTTGTATATATTTATATTATTATAAATGCAAAACAACACCATGGAGGAATTGACATAAGCTTAAATAATTAACCGCGATATGGCCAGGGATTACTGTATACGTGTGTGTGAGTGGGTATGTTTATATGCTTTCTCATAGACACTATCAACCAGCAAGTGATGGTGTTTATGTCCCACATTAATTGGTCTTGTTGGTCATGCAAAAGTCATGGAATAAAGTATTTTAACTAAAAGCTAAAGTACATGTTGGCATGAGAAAGAACATTCAGCCATAAAATACAATCTCAACAAGTCTCATCCAACTCATGCAAGCATGGAAAAGGCAGTCATTAAAACAATGATATATAACTTTAAGAAGAAGAAAAAAACATTAGAGAAAAGTATCTGATATTGAAGATGAATGGCCATAGTTGGAAGGCTTTCATCATAGGTCCACCTAATCTTAGCCTTCCTTGTATCAAACCACAACTAACCACAAATATTTCCAACCAACGAGTAATCCTCTATTTCAATGCCTATCACCAATTCACTTGTCAACCACCATCACCACCTTCATACAAGCCATACATTAAAACATCACTGGTTAAAATATTGTCATCAAGTTAACATTAGTAATGCAAGAGTTGTTAAAATTAAGCAGTCATCCTCTTTCTTCTGCATGAATGTTCATACTTCCATATATATATAATGTGTGAATTATATGGTTCCAAATTGGTTATAAAATGTTTCAATGCAATATTTTTACTTGATAGCTTTTATTGTTAATACAATGTGCTCTCTCTGAATTCTTTTCATTTATAACTTCAGGAAAAAATCAAAACAAATGAGGGAAGTACGGCGTATGGTTTGTGATTGCACAATAAACCCTGAAGATAGAGATGCCAACTTGGATGCTTGTGGAGAAGATTGTTTGAACCGGATGCTGATGATAGAATGGTAAATACACAACTGGTTGACTTCACCTTTCAAAATGTATCAGCATAGAAATTTTTTTCCCCCCATCCCTGACATTAAATGATAATTAAAAAAAAAATTCAAGCCAGAAATTACTACCATATTTGATGGCATATAAGATGTACTTCTTCCCTACCAAATCTCTCAAAAAATTGCCCCAGGTCCTATATGTAAAGTTAAGCCTCCCATAAACTTTAATGCACTAAAACTTTTTTCCTGAAATTCTGGCCATAGGTCTTTTATGCCATCAGATACGGCGTGCGTGTGTATATTATTACATAGGTCTATCTTTGCTAAAGGTGTAAAATTAAATTTCCTGGATGCTTTTTACTTTTTTTTTTTGTATGGTAGGCTCAGTCCTTTTTTAGTGATATTTTATATATAACATTATTATTATCTTTGTTGTTTAAATTTTACCATGGTTCAGTTTTACTTCACATCTTTCAGTAATCAATAAGATTATGTTGCACTTTAGTAAAGGAGTTGATTCATTTATGGGCACTCATCTCCAAAAATATGGAACTTTGTTCTTAAAGATTTATAGATGACCACCCTGTAGAATTGTAAGACTTGGATAGGAACTGAAAAGCTTTGGATATTTAGACAAAGGGAAATGTAGTGTCGTGGCATTGCTACTTCTCTCAAAAGTTTTGCAAAATAACTTTGTGTTGAATGAAACCACGTTACAAACTTAGCCTATCAGATGAATGACAATGATTACAAAACTGGGAAAATAATAGGTATTGGGAAGAAATATTAATAATAACAATAATGATGATGATTTCTAACATTTGCAGATGACAATTAAATCAACTGTAGATAAGTACTTAATTTATTGAACTTTAGAAGGGTGAAAAGCCTGTTTTTTTGTGGGATTTGAATCAGAACATAAATGTGACTAAATACTGTTAAATAGTCCTGTCTTTTGTCCAACACTCTTTTGAAATCTATCATCAGTACTAATAATATAAAGTAGCCAATTTTTTTATCACTTGTCAGCAGTACCAGAAACTGGACAACATAAATTACTAGAATCTCAAAAAGATTTTTTTTTTTTAAAATTCAACAAGCAGCATAGAAAGCCTTGAATTTTTTGCTACATTGTCATGATAGAATGTCAAAGTTGTTGGCGCTGTTAGTTACGCATCTATATATAGAACAAGAATTATAGTTTTTTTTCTTCCAAAGTCATAGAAATCTGTTTTCAGAGGAAATGGAAGTGTGACAAAATATTTTCATTTCATTAATTGATATTTAATAAAGAAGACTAGTTTCAACCTGCAACCATAAAAACCCTATCATTCACTCAGCTTGCAAACTATGAGTAGTGGCTGCATCAGTATTCCGGGCACACATTGGCCCCCATTACAAGTGTTGGGTATTTACTGGTACTGATGGTTGCAGAGCCAGTTAAGATTATTAAACAATATCTAATTCCCTGCTTTTACTTATGTCTTTCTAATTCTGCTAGGGTCAGTCAGTTGTATTTTAATGATCCTTCTGACATCAGTAGAATAACTTCTAGTGATTGATTTAATTTATATTGTGTTTGTTTGTAAAAAAAAGGACTTGTCTCAACAAAAGAATCTGAAATATTCTTTTAAAATAATGACATAAGTGGGTGGTTCTTAATTTTTTTCCCCACAATTCAAAAAAATATAATTTTAGTTTGATAGTGTTTGATAATTATGAATGGGTAAGAAAGTAACCTAAAAAAAAGTAATAACTTTTATTTTTCCTTATACAGACACATTCCTTTCTCATTAATATGGGAAAGGTTCTATAAATTTTTCTTTTCATTTTCTTCAAAACTATTTAAAAGGATTATTTTTCTTCCCTTTTATGCTTGCATTGAAACAGAATTTCTTAGAAAATTTCATTTGAGTATATGGTCAAAAAGTTTGATTTGAGGAGGAAAAAGAAACATTATTGTTGCTGGAATATTTAAATTTCTGTGAATGTCTATTTATTTTGGTTGTATGATATTTTTTTTAATGATTTTGTTATTTTTTTAAAAATTACTCGTACATAATATAAGTGAGTGTAGATTTGAATAATTATGGGTATTAGTTGAATGTGCACCAAATGCTGATAAGTTACCATTTGTATAGCATTATATTACTAAAGATAATCTTTACAAATACAGAAATACGTTTTTTTATTGAAGGCAGTTCTTTGTTCCCTTCAATTTAGAACATTTTACAGCTATCATTTATGCATAGTATTGGTTTATCAAAAAATTCATGAGAGAACACAGTATTTCAAAATTTACACCCTGCAATTTTTATCCAATATCTTCACTCTTGCTGATTTGCTGTTCACCAACAACCAAGAAGGAACAAAAGCAGATATCTCACAGCGACAGGAGAAAGGTCTACTTAAATTGTTACCATAAGGTAATCTGTTACTGGACAATGTTTTTTTTTTCTATTTTCTGCAGGCAGACGATACATCTTTGTTACACTGCTAAACAGGCCACATCTTGGACATTACATAATGCTACAGTTGCATGGCTGGTCTGTTGCGTGCGCTGATCTGGAACCAATGCACATCATGAACAGCTTGAAGGCATTTCCATCTGCAGCTACTGTGGCTGTGCTGTATCTGAAAAGAACATCTTCATCTTCCTCCGACTAGTGAGTGATAAAAAGATAATGATGACCGAGCATTTAGCTACTATTCTTTTACACAACCGTCTATACAAACAATTTCATCAGCTATTGGTGGTGCACATTTAACAAAAACTATTACAAATGCATGCCTTAAAACATGTTTTAAATGCAAGCCTTAACCTTTCTGTTGGTGGGTTATCGAATTGATTGAAACATCTTCATAAAATATTAGCTCTCAATCTATAAATTAATACAGATTACATTCAGATTTCTTTTCACAATTTCTGTAATACTTCAATTATAATTCTTTGATCCACCACGTCAAAGGTAAAGGCTTGTATTGTTAAGTTTACAAACTAAGGAATAACAAGGATTTTTTTTCTTATCTAGTTAAAATTTAACACACTGACTTAAATACAGCTACAATGATGTTTTTTTTTTCTTTATTGTATGTCTGTATGTGTTTTTTTTTAATGAATATTATCTAATAATATACTTTTGTCTTCAGCTGGATTAGATGACACTGAAAACTGTTAATTACTCCTAATTAAAAAGAAAAATTTACTTACATTTAGAAATCTACTTACATTTAGAACAGTGTATTACTTTCATACTACAAATAATTTATTATTATATTACTCATTTCGAATTTTTCATAGTTTTAAAGAATCAAGACTGAAAGCTTGATAAATTATTGAATGATGATTGTTGATAGCTTTGATCTATTATTCAGATAGGAATCTTACCTCAACCTCTCTTTAGAATTTGTTTTCTACACCATAACAGATTGTCATTGAAAATTAAGTCTAAACATTACACTTACATCACTAATTAACATCAACAGATAGCAAATATATACATTGTTTGATAGGAAAGTTACTTTGTATACACACTGAATAGCATTTACCAGCTAGACTACAAGTTGGAATTCCAGAATAACCTCATTTAATACTTAGATAAATGTACTTCTTTCTTTCTGTATCAACATCAGGAGGCTATTTTATTTTTTCTCACACATTATCATATGGTCATTAGATTGTTCATTTTCCATGCTAGCAAGGTTTAGATGAATATATCATTGAGGCATTGTTTTGCAAGTGGATACCTTTCCTGTTGTTAACCCTTATCTGTTTTGCAAGTAAAGGATCTCTTATTCCATATGTCTTCAAAGGTGCAAAGCAACAAACCATCTGCTAATTGGTTTGTTGACAGGGAAAAGTACAACATCACTGCTTATAGTTTTTGATATTTAGAGAAATACAAATGTAAATAAGCTCATGAACACATGCACACATTCGCATACATGCATATGATGAGCTTCTTTCACTTTCTGTCTGTCAAATTCACCCACATGTAGACAACATTTGTCCAAGGTTCTGTGTAGTGGAACTGAACTTGAAACCGCATGGAAAGAGAACTACTTGGACAGTATGGTCATGCCTGTGGTTTATGGTTGTGTGACTACATTCTGAAATGATACTAAAAGCTCCCTGCATGAAGCGGTCTTAGATAATCTTTTTGATGACAGTGATGTTTGTGAAAATGTTCACTAAGCTTTTCAGTGTTTTGAAATAAGAACTTAGTTACCATCCCATGTTCCTTCACAGTTATCATTGAACCTCCATAGCAGCCCTAATTAAACAGACATATATTCAGAGGCTTTTCAGTTATGATCATCCTGACATTTTTCTCAGACACACCACACCTGGGGTCACATTATTCAATCTATTCTTTAGCTGCTGTCCCTCATTCTTCTTCACAATACTATACTCTCAATTTGGTGGAGGATGTGGTGCTTCAGAAAAAAATGTGCATATGCTGCTGGGCTCTCTTTATCAAGGGCCAGTGTTGGTATATTATGTGAGGTCCAACAAAATTGAAGTTATGCAGTATCTCTAAACTTGCTGTAACACACTACATAAGTAAAATATAGATACAGAAAAGCTAACATGGTTGCTTAATTGATAGATTAAGGTTGATGATCAGAAAATTTAAGACCCACTATTTTAATGAAATGCTTGGGATCAGAACTTGAGTATTTGGAATTAATACAGAACTGAAATCAGTAAACTGCATTTTCAGCGTCGCCTTACTGGCACTTGTGCTGGTGGCACGTGAACAAAACATTCGATCGAGGTCATTGCCAGTGCCGCTGGACAGACTGACATTCCTCACTTTTAAATAGGTTGCTGCCTAGTGAAAGGCATTTAAAAGTGCGTCCTTTAAGGACCTACTCACATCAGCAAACTGGTGCAAACACTGAGCTTACATATATTTTCAATACTTAACCAACCAAAGCATTTTACATTAGTTTGAACATATTCAAGCTATCTTGGGAATATAATTAGTCCCCATTTGAAATGTAACTTGTCTTTATCTCAGAACTATAAATAGTCCTCATCGTAGAAATATAGTTTTCACCCTAGAAATATAGATAGTCCACATTTCTCTAAAATAGTCCTTATCTCACTAATATAGTTCTCATTTCTGGAATTTAGTGAATCTCTGTCTCAGAAACTATAGATATAGTCTTCATCTCAGAAATGTAGTTAGTCATCTTTTCAGATATTTTGCCCTTCTCATATGAATATATTTAGTCACCATCTCACACACATAATAATTAGTCTTCATCCCTAAAATATTGTTAAACTTCTTCTCAGAAATATTGTTGTCCTCATTTTAGAAACATATATTGTCCCAATCTCAGTAATCTAGATAATATAGTTAGTCTTTATTTCACAAATGTATATTTAGTTCTCTCAGCCATATAAGTTTGTCCTTTTCTTAGAAATATAGTTAGTTCACCTGTCAGATATACAGTTGGCCCTTCTCTCAGAATTATAGTTTGTTCTTCTCTTAGAAATATAGTTAGCCATTCATTCAGAAACTTAGTTAGCCGTTCTCTGAAATATAGCTATACTTTCTCTCAGAAATATAATTCTCTTAGAAATACAGTTAGTCCTTCTTTCAGAAATACAGTCAGTCCTTCTCTCAGAAATACACTTAGTCCATCTCTCAGAAATACACTTAGTCCATCTCTCAGAAATACAGTTAGTCCTTCTCTCAGAAATACAGTTAGTCCATCTCTCAGAAATACACTTAGTCCATCTCTCAGAAATACACTTAGTCCATCTCTCAGAAATACACTTAGTCCTTCTCTCAGAAATACAGTTAGTCCATCTCTCAGAAATACAGTTAGTCCTTTTCTCAGAAATACAGTTAGTCCATCTCTCAGAAATACAGTTAGTCCTTCTCTCAGAAATACACTTAGTCCTTCTCTCAGAAATACACTTAGTCCATCTCTCAGAAATACACTTAGTCCATCTCTCAGAAATACAGTTAGTCCTTTTCTCAGAAATACAGTTAGTCCTCCTCTCAGAAATACACTTAGTCTTTCTCTCAGAAATACAGTTAGTCCTTCTCTCAGAAATACAGTTAGTCCTTCTCTCAGAAATACACTTAGTCCTTCTCTCAGAAATACAGTTAGTCCTTCTCTCAGAAATACAGTTAGTCCATCTCTCAGAAATACAGTTCATCCTTCTCTCAGAAAAACACTTAGTCTTTCTCTCAGAAATACAGTTAGTCCTTCTCTCAGAAATACACTTAGTCCATCTCTCAGAAATACAGTTCATCCTTCTCTCAGAAATACACTTAGTCCATCTCTCAGAAATACAGTTCATCCTTCTTTCAGAAATACAGTTAGTCCATCTCTCAAAAATACAGTTAGTCCTTCTCTCAGAAATACAGTCAGTCCTTCTCTCAGAAATACACTTAGTCCATCTCTCAGAAATACAGTTAGTCCATCTCTCAGAAATACAGTTAGTCCTTCTCTCAGAAATACACTTAGTCTTTCTCTCAGAAATACAGTTAGTCCTTCTCTCAGAAATACATTTCATCCTTCTTTCAGAAATACACTTAGTCCATCTCTCAAAAATACAGTTAGTCCTTCTCTCAGAAATACACTTAGTCTTTCTCTCAGAAATACACTTAGTCCATCTCTCAGAAATACAGTTAGTCCTTCTCTCAGAAATACAGTTAGTCCTTCTCTCAGAAATACAGTTAGTCCTTCTCTCAGAAATACAGTTAGTCCGTCTCTCAGAAATACACTTAGTCCTTCTCTCAGAAATACACTTAGTCCTTCTCTCAGAAATACAGTTAGTCCTTCTCTCAGAAATACAGTTAGTCCATCTCTCAGAAATACAGTTAGTCCATCTCTCAGAAATACAGTTAATCCTTCTTTCAGAAATACAGTTAGTCCTTCTCTCAGAAATACAGTTAGTCCTTTCAGAAATACACTTAGTCCATCTTTCAGAAATACAGTTCATCCTTCTCTCAGAAATACAGTTAGTCTTTCTCTCAGAAATACACTTAGTCCTTCTCTCAGAAATACACTTAGTCCACCTCTCAGAAATACACTTAGTCCGTCTCTCAGAAATACAGTTAGTCCGTCTCTCAGAAATACAGTTAGTCCTTCTCTCAGAAATACAGTTAGTCCTTCTCTCAGAAATACGGTTCATCCTTCTCTCAGAAATACAGTTAGTCCATCTCTCAGAAATACAGTTAGTCCATCTCTCAGAAATACAGTTAGTCCTTTCAGAAATACACTTAGTCCATCTCTCAGAAATACAGTTCATCCTTCTTTCAGAAATACAGTTAGTCCTTCTCTCAGAAATACACTTAGTCCATCTTTCAGAAATACAGTTCATCCTTCTCTCAGAAATACAGTTAGTCCTTGTCTCAGAAATACAGTTAGTCCTTCTCTCAGAAATACACTTAGTCCTTCTCTCAGAAATACACTTAGTCCATCTCTCAGAAATACTGTTAGTCGTTCTCTCAGAAATACAGTTAGTCCTTCTCTCAGAAATACAGTTAGTCCTTCTCTCAGAAATACACTTAGTCCTTCTCTCAGAAATACATTTAGTCCTTCTCTCAGAAATACTGTTAGTCCTTCTCTCAGAAATACAGTTAGTCCTTCTCTCAGAAATACAGTCAGTCCTTCTCTCAGAAATACACTTAGTCCATCTCTAAGAAATACAATTAGTCCATCTCTCAGAAATACAGTTAGTCCTTCTCTCAGAAATACAGTTAGTCTTTCTCTCAGAAATACAGTTAGTCCTTCTCTCAGAAATACATTTCATCCTTCTTTCAGAAATACACTTAGTCCATCTCTCAAAAATACAGTTAGTCCTTCTCTCAGAAATACACTTAGTCTTTCTCTCAGAAATACACTTAGTCCGTCTCTCAGAAATACAGTTAGTCCTTCTCTCAGAAATAGAGTTAGTCCTTCTCTCAGAAATACACTTAGTCCATCTCTCAGAAATACACTTAGTCCATCTCTCAGAAATACACTTAGTCCTTCTCTCAGAAATACAGTTAGTCCTTCATTTAGAAATATAGTTAGTCCTTCTCTCAGAAATACAGTTAGTCCATCTCTCAGAAATACAGTTAGTCCTTCTCTCAGAAATACACTTAGTCCATCTCTCAGAAATACAGTTCATTCTTCTCTCAGAAATACACTTAGTCCTTCTCTCAGAAATACAGTTAGTCCTTCTCTCAGAAATACTGTTAGTCCTTCTCTCAGAAATACACTTAATCCTTCTCTCAGAAATACACTTAGTCCTTCTCTCAGAAACACAGTTAGTCCATCTCTCAGAAATACAGTTAGTCCTTCTCTCAGAAATACACTTAGTCCTTCTCTCAGAAATACACTTAGTCCTTCTCTCAGAAATACAGTTAGTCCTTCTCTCAGAAATACTGTTAGTCCTTCTCTCAGAAATACACTTAGTCCTTCTCTCAGAAATACAGTTAGTCCATCTCTCAGAAATACTGTTAGTCCTTCTCTCAGAAATACAGTTAGTCCATCTCTCAGAAATACGGTTAGTCCTTCTCTCAGAAATACACTTAGTCCATCTCTCAGAAATAGTTAGTCCTTCTCTCAGAAATACAGTTAGTCCTTCTTTCAGAAATACAGTTAATCCTTCTCTCAGAAATACACTTAGTCCATCTCTCAGAAATACAGTTAGTCCTTCTTTCAGAAATACAGTTAGTCCATTTCCCAGAAATACAGTTAGTCCTTCTCTCAGAAATACAGTTAGTCCATCTCTCAGAAATACAGTTAGTCCTTCTCTCAGAAATACATTTCATCCTTCTTTCAGAAATACACTTAGTCCATCTCTCAGAAATACAGTTAGTCCTTCTCTCAGAAATACACTTAGTCCATCTCTCAGAAATACACTTAGTCCGTCTCTCAGAAATACAGTTAGTCCTTCTCTCAGAAATACACTTAGTCCTTCTCTCAGAAATACAGTTAGTCCTTCTCTCAGAAATACAGTTAGTCCATCTCTCAGAAATACTGTTCATCCTTCTTTCAGAAATACAGTTAGTGCTTCTCTCAGAAATACAGTTAGTCCTTTCAGAAATACACTTAGTCCATCTTTCAGAAATACAGTTCATCCTTCTCTCAGAAATACAGTTAGTCCTTCTTTCAGAAATACACTTAGTCCATCTCTCAGAAATACAGTTAGTCCGTCTCTCAGAAATACAGTTAGTCCATCTCTCAGAAATACAGTTAGTCCATCTCTCAGAAATACAGTTAGTCCTTCTCTCAGAAATACAGTTAGTCCATCTCTCAGAAATACAGTTAGTCCATCTCTCAGAAATATAGTTAGTCCTTTCAGAAATACACTTAGTCCATCTCTCAGAAATACAGTTCATCCTTCTTTCAGAAATACACTTAGTCCTTCTCTCAGAAATACAGTTAGTCCTTTCAGAAATACACTTAGTCCATCTTTCAGAAATACAGTTCATCCTTCTCTCAGAAATACAGTTAGTCCTTCTTTCAGAAATACAGTTAGTCCATTTCCCAGAAATGCTGTTAGTCCTTCTCTCAGAAATACAGTTAGTCCATCTCTCAGAAATACAGTTAGTCCTTCTCTCAGAAATACACTTAGTCCATCTCTCAGAAATACAGTTAGTCCTTCTCTCAGAAATACACTTAGTCTTTCTCTCAGAAATACACTTAGTCCGTCTATCAGAAATACAGTTAGTCCTTCTCTCAGAAATACACTTAGTCCATCTCTCAGAAATACACTTAGTCCGTCTCTCAGAAATACAGTTAGTCCTTCTCTCAGAAATACACATAGTCCTTCTCTCAGAAATACAGTTAGTCCTTCTCTCAGAAATACAGTTAGTCCATCTCTCAGAAATACAGTTCATCCTTCTTTCAGAAATACAGTTAGTCCTTCTCTCAGAAATACAGTTAGTCCTTTCAGAAATACACTTAGTCCATCTTTCAGAAATACAGTTCATCCTTCTCTCAGAAATACAGTTAGTCCTTCTCTCAGAAATACACTTAGTCCTTCTCTCAGAAATACACTTAGTCCATCTCTCAGAAATACAGTTAGTCCGTCTCTGAGAAATACAGTTAGTCCTTCTCTCAGAAATACAGTTAGTCCATCTCTCAGAAATACAGTTCATCCTTCTCTCAGAAATACAGTTAGTCCATCTCTCAGAAATACAGTTAGTCCTTTCAGAAATACACTTAGTCCATCTTTCAGAAATACAGTTCATCCTTCTCTCAGAAATACAGTTAGTCCTTCTCTCAGAAATACACTTAGTCCTTCTCTCAGAAATACACTTAGTCCATCTCTCAGAAATACTGTTAGTCCTTCTCTCAGAAATACACTTAGTCCTTCTCTCAGAAATACATTTAGTCCTTCTCTCAGAAATACTGTTAGTCCTTCTCTCAGAAATACACTTAGTCCTTCTCTCAGAAATACAGTTAGTCCTTCTCTCAGAAATACTGTTAGTCCTTCTCTCAGAAATACACTTAGTCCTTCTCTCAGAAATACACTTAGTCCTTCTCTCAGAAATACACTTAGTCCTTCTCTCAGAAATACACTTAGTCCTTCTCTCTCTGAAATACACTTAGTCCATCTCTCAGAAATACACTTAGTCCTTCTCTCAGAAATACACTTAGTCCATCTCTCAGAAATACAGTTAGTCCTTCTCTCAGAAATACACTTAGTCCATCTCTCAGAAATACTGTTAGTCCTTCTCTCAGAAATACTGTTAGTCCTTCTCTCAGAAATACAGTTAGTCCTTCTCTCAGAAATACAGTTAGTCCTTCTCTCAGAAATACAGTTAGTCCTTCTCTCAGAAATACAGTTAGTCCTTCTCTCAGAAATACAGTTCATTCTTCTCTCAGAAGTACAGTTAGTCCTTCTCTCAGAAATACAGTTCATTCTTCTCTCAGAAGTACAGTTAGTCCTTCTCTCAGAAATACAGTTAGTCCATCTCTCAGAAATACAGTTAGTCCATCTCTCAGAAATACAGTTCATCCTTCACTCAGAAATACACTTAGTCCATCTCTCAGAAATACACTTAGTCCATCTCTCAGAAATACAGTTAGTCCATCTCTCAAAAATACAGTTAGTCCATCTCTCAGATATACAGTTAGTCCATCTCTCAGAAATACAGTTAGTCCATCTCTCAAAAATACAGTTAGTCCATCTCTCAGATATACAGTTAGTCCATCTCTCAGAAATACAGTTCATCCTTCTCTCAGAAATACAGTTAGTCCTTCTCTCAGAAATACACTTAGTCCATCTCTCAGAAATACACTTAGTCCATCTCTCAGAAATACAGTTAGTCCTTCTCTCAGAAATACACTTAGTCCATCTCTCAGAAATACACTTAGTCCATCTCTCAGAAATACACTTAGTCCATCTCTCAGAAATACAGTTAGTCCTTCATTCAGAAATATAGTTAGTCCATCTCCCAGAAATACAGTTAGTCCTTCTCTCAGAAATACAGTTCATTCTTCTCTCAGAAGTACAGTTAGTCCATCTCTCAGAAATACAGTTAGTCCATCTCTCAGAAATACTGTTAGTCCTCTCAGAAATACAGTTAGTCCATCTCTCAGAAATACAGTTAGTCATTCTCTCAGAAATACAGTTAGTCCATCTCACAGAAATACAGTTAGTCCATCTCTCAGAAATACACTTAGTCCTTCTTTCAGAAATACAGTTAGTCCATCTCTCAGAAATACACTTAGTCCATCTCTCAGAAATACAGTTAGTCCTTCTCTCAGAAATACAGTTAGTCCTTCTCTCAGAACTACAGTTCATCCTTCTCTCAGAAATACAGTTAGTCCATCTCTCAGAAATACGGTTCATCCTTCTTTCAGAAATACAGTTAGTCCTTCTCTCAGAAATACAGTTAGTCCTTTCAGAAATACAATTAGTCCATCTCTCAGAAATACAGTTAGTCCTTCTCTCAGAAATACTGTTAGTCCTTCTCTCAGAAATACAGTTAGTCCATCTCTCAGAAATACAGTTAGTCCATCTCTCAGAAATACAGTTCATCCTTCACTCAGAAATACACTTAGTCCATCTCTCAGAAATACACTTAGTCCATCTCTCAGAAATACAGTTAGCCAATCTCTCAAAAATACAGTTAGTCCATCTCTCAGAAATACAGTTAGTCCATCTCTCAGAAATACAGTTAGTCCATCTCTCAAAAATACAGTTAGTCCATCTCTCAGAAATACAGTTAGTCCATCTCTCAGAAATACAGTTCATCCTTCTCTCAGAAATACAGTTAGTCCTTCTCTCAGAAATACACTTAGTCCATCTCTCAGAAATACACTTAGTCCATCTCTCAGAAATACAGTTAGTCCTTCTCTCAGAGATACACTTAGTCCATCTCTCAGAAATACACTTAGTCCATCTCTCAGAAATACACTTAGTCCATCTCTCAGAAATACAGTTAGTCCTTCATTCAGAAATATAGTTAGTCCATCTCCCAGAAATACAGTTAGTCCTTCTCTCAGAAATACAGTTCATTCTTCTCTCAGAAGTACAGTTAGTCCTTCTCTCAGAAATACAGTTAGTCCATCTCTCAGAAATACTGTTAGTCCTCTCAGAAATACAGTTAGTCCATCTCTCAGAAATACAGTTAGTCATTCTCTCAGAAATACAGTTAGTTCATCTCACAGAAATACAGTTAGTCCATCTCTCAGAAATACACTTAGTCCTTCTTTCAGAAATACAGTTAGTCCATCTCTCAGAAATACACTTAGTCCATCTCTCAGAAATACACTTAGTCCATCTCTCAGAAGTACAGTTAGTCCATCTCTCAGAAATACACTTAGTCCTTCTCTCAAAAATACAATTAGTCCTTCTCTCAGAAATACAGTTAGTCCTTCTCTCAGAAATACTGTTAGTCCATCTCTCAGAAATACAATTAGTCCATCTCACAGAAATACAGTTAGTCCTCTCAGAAATGCAGTTAGTCCATCTTTCAGAAATACATTTAGTCCTTCTCTCAGAAATACTGTTAGTCCATCTCTCAGAAATACAGTTAGTCCTTCTCTCAGAAATACAGTTAGTCCTTCTCTCAGAAATACAGTTAGTCCATTTCCCAGAAATACAGTTAGTCCTTCTCTCAGAAATACAGTTAGTCCATCTCTCAGAAATACAGTTAGTCCTTCTCTTAGAAATACACTTAGTCCATCTCTCAGAAATACAGTTAGTCCATCTCTCAGAAATACAGTTAGTCCATCTCTCAGAAATACAGTTAGTCCTTCTCTCAGAAATACAGTTAGTCCTTCTCTCAGAACTACAGTTCATCCTTCTCTCAGAAATATAGTTAGTCCATCTCCCAGAAATACAGTTAGTCCTTCTCTCAGAAATACAGTTCATTCTTCTCTCAGAAGTACAGTTAGTCCATCTCTCAGAAATACAGTTAGTCCATCTCTCAGAAATACTGTTAGTCCTCTCAGAAATACAGTTAGTCCATCTCTCAGAAATACAGTTAGTCATTCTCTCAGAAATACAGTTAGTCCATCTCACAGAAATACAGTTAGTCCATCTCTCAGAAATACACTTAGTCCATCTCTCAGAAATACAGTTAGTCCTTCATTCAGAAATATAGTTAGTCCATCTCCCAGAAATACAGTTAGTCCTTCTCTCAGAAATACAGTTCATTCTTCTCTCAGAAGTACAGTTAGTCCTTCTCTCAGAAATACAGTTAGTCCATCTCTCAGAAATACTGTTAGTCCTCTCAGAAATACAGTTAGTCCATCTCTCAGAAATACAGTTAGTCATTCTCTCAGAAATACAGTTAGTTCATCTCACAGAAATACAGTTAGTCCATCTTTCAGAAATACAGTTAGTCCATCTCTCAGAAATACACTTAGTCCATCTCTCAGAAATACACTTAGTCCATCTCTCAGAAGTACAGTTAGTCCATCTCTCAGAAATACACTTAGTCCTTCTCTCAAAAATACAATTAGTCCTTCTCTCAGAAATACAGTTAGTCCTTCTCTCAGAAATACTGTTAGTCCATCTCTCAGAAATACAATTAGTCCATCTCACAGAAATACAGTTAGTCCTCTCAGAAATGCAGTTAGTCCATCTTTCAGAAATACATTTAGTCCTTCTCTCAGAAATACTGTTAGTCCATCTCTCAGAAATACAGTTAGTCCTTCTCTCAGAAATACAGTTAGTCCTTCTCTCAGAAATACAGTTAGTCCATTTCCCAGAAATACAGTTAGTCCTTCTCTCAGAAATACAGTTAGTCCATCTCTCAGAAATACAGTTAGTCCTTCTCTTAGAAATACACTTAGTCCATCTCTCAGAAATACAGTTAGTCCATCTCTCAGAAATACAGTTAGTCCATCTCTCAGAAATACAGTTAGTCCTTCTCTCAGAAATACAGTTAGTCCTTCTCTCAGAACTACAGTTCATCCTTCTCTCAGAAATATAGTTAGTCCATCTCCCAGAAATACAGTTAGTCCTTCTCTCAGAAATACAGTTCATTCTTCTCTCAGAAGTACAGTTAGTCCATCTCTCAGAAATACAGTTAGTCCATCTCTCAGAAATACTGTTAGTCCTCTCAGAAATACAGTTAGTCCATCTCTCAGAAATACAGTTAGTCATTCTCTCAGAAATACAGTTAGTCCATCTCACAGAAATACAGTTAGTCCATCTCTCAGAAATACACTTAGTCCTTCTTTCAGAAATACAGTTAGTCCATCTCTCAGAAATACACTTAGTCCATCTCTCAGAAATACAGTTAGTCCTTCTCTCAGAAATACAGTTAGTCCTTCTCTCAGAACTACAGTTCATCCTTCTCTCAGAAATACAGTTAGTCCATCTCTCAGAAATACGGTTCATCCTTCTTTCAGAAATACAGTTAGTCCTTCTCTCAGAAATACAGTTAGTCCTTTCAGAAATACAATTAGTCCATCTCTCAGAAATACAGTTAGTCCTTCTCTCAGAAATACTGTTAGTCCTTCTCTCAGAAATACAGTTAGTCCATCTCTCAGAAATACAGTTAGTCCATCTCTCAGAAATACAGTTCATCCTTCACTCAGAAATACACTTAGTCCATCTCTCAGAAATACACTTAGTCCATCTCTCAGAAATACAGTTAGCCAATCTCTCAAAAATACAGTTAGTCCATCTCTCAGAAATACAGTTAGTCCATCTCTCAGAAATACAGTTAGTCCATCTCTCAAAAATACAGTTAGTCCATCTCTCAGAAATACAGTTAGTCCATCTCTCAGAAATACAGTTCATCCTTCTCTCAGAAATACAGTTAGTCCTTCTCTCAGAAATACACTTAGTCCATCTCTCAGAAATACACTTAGTCCATCTCTCAGAAATACAGTTAGTCCTTCTCTCAGAGATACACTTAGTCCATCTCTCAGAAATACACTTAGTCCATCTCTCAGAAATACACTTAGTCCATCTCTCAGAAATACAGTTAGTCCTTCATTCAGAAATATAGTTAGTCCATCTCCCAGAAATACAGTTAGTCCTTCTCTCAGAAATACAGTTCATTCTTCTCTCAGAAGTACAGTTAGTCCTTCTCTCAGAAATACAGTTAGTCCATCTCTCAGAAATACTGTTAGTCCTCTCAGAAATACAGTTAGTCCATCTCTCAGAAATACAGTTAGTCATTCTCTCAGAAATACAGTTAGTTCATCTCACAGAAATACAGTTAGTCCATCTCTCAGAAATACACTTAGTCCTTCTTTCAGAAATACAGTTAGTCCATCTCTCAGAAATACACTTAGTCCATCTCTCAGAAATACACTTAGTCCATCTCTCAGAAGTACAGTTAGTCCATCTCTCAGAAATACACTTAGTCCTTCTCTCAAAAATACAATTAGTCCTTCTCTCAGAAATACAGTTAGTCCTTCTCTTAGAAATACTGTTAGTCCATCTCTCAGAAATACAATTAGTCCATCTCACAGAAATACAGTTAGTCCTCTCAGAAATGCAGTTAGTCCATCTTTCAGAAATACATTTAGTCCTTCTCTCAGAAATACTGTTAGTCCATCTCTCAGAAATACAGTTAGTCCTTCTCTCAGAAATACAGTTAGTCCTTCTCTCAGAAATACAGTTAGTCCATTTCCCAGAAATACAGTTAGTCCTTCTCTCAGAAATACAGTTAGTCCATCTCTCAGAAATACAGTTAGTCCTTCTCTTAGAAATACACTTAGTCCATCTCTCAGAAATACAGTTAGTCCATCTCTCAGAAATACAGTTAGTCCATCTCTCAGAAATACAGTTAGTCCTTCTCTCAGAAATACAGTTAGTCCTTCTCTCAGAACTACAGTTCATCCTTCTCTCAGAAATACAGTTAGTCCATCTCTCAGAAATACAATTAGTCCATCTCTCAGAAATACAGTTAGTCCTTCTCTCAGAAATACTGTTAGTCCTTCTCTCAGAAATACAGTTAGTCCATCTCTCAGAAATACAGTTAGTCCATCTCTCAGAAATACAGTTAGTCCTTTCAGAAATACAATTAGTCCATCTCTCAGAATTACAGTTAGTCCTTCTCTCAGAATTACAGTTAGTCCATCTCTCAGAAATACAGTTAGTCCATCTCTCAGAAGTACAGTTAGTCCATCTCTCAGAAATACAGTTAGTCCATCTCTCAGAAATACACTTAGTCCATCTCTCAGAAATACAGTTAGTCCATCTCTCAGAAGTACAGTTAGTCCATCTCTCAGAAATACAGTTAGTCCTTCTCTCAGAAATACACTTACTCCTTCTCTCAGAAATACACTTAGTCCTTCTCTCAAAAATACAGTTAGTCCTTCTCTCAGAAATACTGTTAGTCCATCTCTCAGAAATACTGTTAGTCCATCTCTCAGAAATACAGTTAGTCCTTCTCTCAGAAATACAGTTAGTCCTTCTCTCAGAAATACACTTAGTCCTTCTCTCAGAAATACAGTTAGTCCATCTCTCAGAAATACAGTTAGTCCTCTCAGAAATACAGTTAGTCCTTCTCTCAGAAATACTGTTAGTCCATCTCTCAGAAATACAGTTAGTCCATCTCTCAGAAATACAGTTAGTCCATCTCTCAGAAATACAGTTAGTCCTTCTCTCAGAACTACAGTTCATCCTTCTCTCAGAAATACAGTTCATCCATCTCTCAGAAATACAGTTAGTCCATCTCTCAGAAATACAGTTAGTCCTCTCAGAAATACAGTTAGTCCTTCTCTCAGAAATACAGTTCGTCCATCTCTCAGAAATACAGTTAGTCCATCTCTCAGAAATACAGTTAGTCCATCTCTCAGAAATACAGTTAGTCCATCTCTCAGAAATACAGTTAGTCCATCTCTCAGAAATACAGTTAGTCCATCTCTCAGAAATACAGTTAGTCCTTCTCTCAGAAATACTGTTAGTCCATCTCTCAGAAATACAGTTAGTCCATCTCTCAGAAATACAGTTAGTCCATCTCTCAGAAATACAGTTAGTCCATCTCTCAGAAATACTGTTAGTCCATCTCTCAGAAATACAGTTAGTCCATCTCTCAGAAATACAGTTAGTCCATCTCTCAGAAATACAGTTAGTCCTTCTCTCAGAACTACAGTTCATCCTTCTCTCAGAAATACAGTTCATCCATCTCTCAGAAATACAGTTAGTCCTCTCAGAAATACAGTTAGTCCTTCTCTCAGAAATACTGTTAGTCCATCTCTCAGAAATACAGTTAGTCCTTCTCTCAGAAATACTGTTAGTCCATCTCTCAGAAATACAGTTAGTCCATCTCTCAGAAATACAGTTAGTCCATCTCTCAGAAATACAGTTAGTCCATCTCTCAAAAATACTGTTAGTCCATCTCTCAGAAATACAGTTAGTCCATCTCTCAGAAATACAGTTAGTCCATCTCTCAGAAATACAGTTAGTCCTTCTCTCAGAACTACAGTTCATCCTTCTCTCAGAAATACAGTTCATCCATCTCTCAGAAATACATTTAGTCCTCCTCTCAGAAATATAGTTAATTATTCTCTTAGAAGTGTAGAATATCTATGGTCAGTGCACACTTTTGGAAACATGAGCATAAGTTTTTATGAATAAGGAAATAAACTGGTAATATATGTTGGTAAATAGTGACAGTAAGGTGGAAACTATGATGGAAATAGTGACATTTAGAAATTTGGGTAAGTTGTGGGAAGAAGAGAACACAGACATTTTGGAATTGACACTTTAACATCTGAAAAATATAGTTAGTTCTCATTTCTGAAACAGATTGTCCCAATTTCAGTAATGCCGTTACTTAGTTAATCTTCATTTCAAAAATACACATAGTTAGTTCACATATCAGATATAAAATTAGTCTACATGTAAGAAATGTAATTAGTCCTCATTTCATTTTGTTGGTTCTTTTGGAAATCTAGTGAAAATATACTTGGTTCATGTTGATTCATTTGAAATTAGATCCTTTTGTGTGAGGGGTATTGTCCTCTTTGTGTCTTTGAAGAAGGATTTTGATTAGAGGGTCTCTTTAATCTCTGAAGTAGAGCCTCTTTTTCTCAGACAGGCCTTTTTATTGTTGTTTTCATTGCAATGAATGTTTTTTATCTGGCAGCGCTGCTAACTTGAGAGGCAGTTCCAACATGGAGTAACAGGCCTGTGTTTGGCTATCTTTACTATCTCATGTCTATGATCTAGTGATTAGACTGTTCAGTTCACAACTACAAGGTCATAGGTTCGATTTGTGAACCAAGCAGCACATTGTGTGCTTGAGCAAGGCACTTCATTTTATACTACTTCAATCTACTCAGCTAAAAATGCATATCAGCCAAGTGCTAGTGCAGTCCTCTCTCTCCTATCTATCATATATTCAATTGTTCTGTCGGTTTATGGGTAAGAAGGCCAAGAGGATGTTTATGTTTGCTCATGGATATATTGGTACGTAAAAACAATCTGTATGAGCATGATTATACTATCAAGCTATACCTGCTGATAAGCAGGAAGAAGTGTCTGGAGAGAGCCCTTGCATCTACACAAGGAGTTTGCAACTATCGAAAGACATAATTATGAATTTGATTGTTTCTCAAATATAGAATTTCATAATAAAAGGCAGGCAAAAGATTGTTAATAGAGTGTTGACTTAAAAGGTGGTAGTAAATAATTTGAAAGGTGAAGTATAGATGGCATTTAAAGGATCATGGGAAAGAACAAAGGTTTGTGAATGGCTTTAAGTTCTCTATTAGAAGTTTTCCACAAAAAGCAGGTGGTTTTTCTCAAAGTTGTGTTAGATTTTTCATTGGCGAAATCCATTCCTTATTATTTGTCAGAGACATCTTTGAATATCTGTTGGGGGAAGATATTATGAAGCATTTTCAGTCTACTGGATACAGTGGTATTATTCTATTTTATTTTGGATCTAGTTAATGATATCAAAAGAGCTGTTTTGTTGTTGGGATATCCTTGTTTGAGTTAGGTTCTATATAAACATTACCTATAGTTAATTTTGGTTTTGTACTTTTACTGTATTTTATCTTTTACTTATTTCAATAATTGGACTGCTGGAACACTGCCTTGAAGGGTTTAGTCAAACAAATTGTACTTATTTTATCAGTATTTTTTGCTAAACTGGTAAGTTACTGGGACATTATCCAACACCAGTTATCAAGTGGTAGGGGTATCAAACACAAAGCCACACATACACATATACAACAGGCTTCCACACAATTTCCATCTACCAAATTCACTCGCAAAACATTGTTTGGCCCAGGGCTACAGTAGAAGAAACTTGCCCAAGGTGTGCTGCACTGTTGGACTGTTTCCAGAACAATGTTGTTGGGAAGCAAGCTTCTTAACCACACAGCCAAAGTCAAGTGTTTAAATTGGTTTTGTTTCTTGCAAAAGAGACATATTAATCCCGTTTTGGTCTGGATTGCAATCATCTGCTAATTCTTCTTTGTATTACTTTTACCAAAACTACGTGCAATATGTAACAGTTCCACTATACTGTTATATTTCTGCAAAAACAGTTTTCGTGAAAAATAAACAGATGAAGTAAAATGAAAAGCAATTCTAACAACTGGCATTCTCATTAGTTAGTCTAATGAAACTTGATTCATGTTTTGTGTTGGTAAATTCACACAAACTAGATATGGAGTTAAAAGAATTGTAAATTAAAAAAATCAGCGTGAAATCACTATTGCAGAATGAAATTGAACTTTTTTCTCTGCACATTTATCTGAAGCAGCTTCACATGGGCTGTGTTTAAGCATCTCTGACCTGGCATGTATATAGGAACTTTACCTTAATGTCGACCTTTGTGCTGATCTTTTACACTTGTTATACAAGATTGTCCTTTTTTTTTTTCCTATTAATCACAAGAAATGTGTCCTTGTCGTTTCTTGTGATCAGCAAAGAGTAAATCTCTAGTCGGCAATTTTGTTGTTTTTCAGTCAATTCAGGAGGCGCCCATTTGTTGAACTTCTTCACCTTGGCCGATTACATCACGATACCGGGAAGCAGTTGCAATGCTATGCCAAGCACTTCTGTAATTTCTCGTACCATTTTTCTTGGATCGGCTTCAAGTAAGGTTTTCAGATAATAAGGCTGTCATTACACCAGTTGAATGGACATTTACTACATTCTTTATATTCAAGGCCTACCTCTCCAGAAGGAAACATTCAAATCGGCATTTTACTGTGAGTCTATTAGCAGTGTTCTTGCTCTATGCTTGATGCAAGTTGCTTTGCTTACATTCAGAACTGGTTTGAATTTTTGTAGTAAAACTTGGCACAGTTTTGCTTCAAATAAACACTTCAGATATTTCGGTTTTGCATCACAAACTAAAGCTCATATTACAAAACAAATGATTTAAGTTGGGTTCAACAGCTGTAAAAACATAAATAGCATGTTTTTAAAAACTGTCAAGATAAAATTTCCCCATATTGTTTTATTCTTCCACTTGTTTCAGTCATTGGACTGCAGCCATGCTGGAGCAATGTCTTGAAAGGTTTTAGTTGAATAAATCAACTCCAGTTCTATTTTTAAGTTCAGTATTCTATCAGTCTCTTTTGCCAAAACACTAAAATTACAGGGACACAAACCAACTAACATCAGTTGTTAAAAGGGGCTGGGGATAAGACAAACATGCACACATGACAGGCTTCAACACAATTTCTGTATACTAGATTTATTCACAAGACAATTAGTTGGCCTGGAGCTATAGTAGAAGACTCTTGCCTAAGGTGCTACATAGTGGGACTGAACCTGAAACTATATGGTTGCAAACCAAACTTCTTAATCACACATCCATGCCTGCACCTATATAAATCAATTATATTATCTACATATTAACTGGGAATAATAGATTTCTCCACTTATTCTTATTGTAGAGTAATTTTGCTCCACAAATTATGCCCAGACTGACTTAGATATTACATTTCTAGTAAGTACAAGATTCCAGATTCTTAGTGTAATTCTTTCAATGTTACAGTTTTCTAAGAAGTTTGTTTGGTAATAAAGTATCTTGGCTTATTCCTGCCTTTTATAATATAACCATTGTGTCATCATGTTCAGTCTATCGCATCATATTTAAATATTTCTAAAATTCATCAATCTGTCTGTCTTTTCTCTGTACTAGGGGAAGTCTTTATTAGTCACTTATATGTAGAACTTAGGTGTCTTCCCTAATAAGGTTTACTGTAGAAAGTTAGAGAGTCAAACACTCTACTCAGTGATATGTCGCATTCATAGTTCTTACTACATAATGTCTTTTTTTCTTTAATACTGTGGACTCAGTAATTTTAGTTTCCCTGTTCATATAAGATTCTTTCCAAGATAGTTCTACAAATTAAGTGGTTGGCATTAGGAAGGGCATCCAGCTGTAGAAACTCTGCCAGATCAGATTGGGGCCTGGTGCAACCACCTGGTTTGCCAGTCCTCAGTCAAATCGTCCAATCCATGCTAGCATAGAAAGTGGATGTTAAACGATGATGATGATGACAAGCTGGCAGGATCGTTAGTGTGTCAAACAAAATGCGAAGTAATATTTCTTGTGGCTCTTTGTGTTCTGTGTTCTAATCCAGTCAAGGTCAACTTTACCTTTCATCCTTTCATGGTCGATGAAATAAAGTATCTGTGAGGGACTGGGGTTGAAGCAATCGACT